>NC_081415.1:631026040-631326040 GCF_030272615.1 Cryptomeria japonica | reverse complement strand
TCTTGGCATATGTATTCAGACTTGCTATGTTGTCCTTGTAGGGACTTGCCCAATAGTTTGAGTGATAGGGAGGCTACCTAGTTTACCATCAATTAGAATTCTTCGATGGTTGCTTCTATCCTATTATGGGTTCAAGTCTACCCTTCTAGACTTCTAAGGGCTTCCCTGCCTTTTGTTTGCTTAACTCTCCTTCCTCAAGCTCACCAATTAAGCTTTCTCAACATATCCTTGTAGGGGTGAAGGGAATGCTCATTCTTTCTCTCCTTGCTAAACCACCCATCTTGTTTGGTTTAGTAAACCTTTCCCTGTGGTTACACAATGTCTTGCTTTCAATCTTGTAGCCTTCTGGATCTATTTCCAGTTCACAACAGTTTCCTTCCCCTACAAGTTATCTCCTCAATTACTGATACCTAGTCCAACTACCATCAAGCTTGCCTAGGTTCAGTATGCAGAAATGGTGATTGCCATTTCCTGGCTTCCTACTACTACTACTCTACTTCTACTATACATTTTTGGCTCTTCCTCAAGAACTCCAATAACCGTGTGGATCCCATGGTGGAGGTTCAAGACAGAGCCATATTTACACAGTGAGATCAAAATAGAAATGAACAACAAAAGGAACTTTAATTACAAAATTGTAATGAAAAACATAATCAAAATAAATAGTACAACGATAGAAAATAAACTGTATGTATTTCTTTTAGTGCTTCAACCTTTCAACAACCAACATCCAACCCTTTACAAATGCCCATTGGGTCTTTTAAACATTTCATTCGTCATGAAAAATAGACGGTTACAAACTGGAAAACAGTTTCAGAACAGTCATTGGTGAAGCCTCAGAACCTAGCTTCCATCGGCCGATGTTGACTTTCTGCACTTCGCACTTCCTATCGGGTCATCGAGAAGTCTTCAAAAACTTTACTTCCAATGACCGATGACAATGTTCACCTTTCGCACTTTTTCCATCGAGCGTCAGGATAGAAAAAAAAAATCCCTTCGTTTGATAGTTGATGCCTTTCTTCGCTTGCTGGGCATTTCTAACGGTCTTCGGGAAGATAACCGAAAAGCTAATCTGACCATCCGATCTACTTGATCTCTCTTTTGAGCTTCGCCATGTGGAATTCACTAATTGGTTCCGAGGGCTCTACCCTGACATCTTAGCACGGCCTCTCTAACCACCCAAAATGCTCAATCTGATCGTCTAATATGCTTGATCTCTATTTTGTGCTTCACCACGTGGCATTCACTGATTGGTTTCGGGGGCTCTACTCTAACATCTCAGCATAGTCTCTCTAACCACCCAGAATGCTCTTCTTTTTCATTGGGTCCCACCATGGTTGCCAAGTCATGACAGATAAACTTTGAGCACCTTTGCATAGAGGTATGGCGATAACCATCCGATCAACCAAGACTTGATCACTAGTTAACTTGTCTGTGTTTCTCCCTTGTTGGGCCCCACCTTGATCGCCAAGTCACGGCAGATAAACTTCAATCATTTTCTCATCGCGGTATAGCGATAGTCGTCTGAACATTATGGAAACCACGGAACTTGCTCACTTGTTATCGAGTATCACTTTCCTATCGAGTTTGTGGGATAGCCTAAAAGCATTCACTCTGATACCTGATAACTCCCATTGGGTCATCGGTGAAGTGTGCAACAACTCCCGCCAATACCTGATACAACTACTCCAACACAGGTGACCTCATCAGAATAAGACTTGTCGATCAGGGTAGGTCTTGCCGATAACGATAAACTCAAAAACTATAAAGAAAACAACCAAACAAATATCTACATGACCATGAGAGGGTCTCAAAAGTCAAAATTGGTCAAGGGCATTTCAACCCTTAGGTGCTCCTACACCATACTCCCCCAAAAATAAAGAAGTCAAGTGACTGTGCTCGGCAATAAGGAAAGATCAATTTCTGACTTCACAAAGTCTGATTCAGGGACCCAAGTCGCTTCAGAATCAGGTTTATGCATCCATTTCATCAAATGTTCGATGTAGACCTGTTGTCTAGTCTTCCTTAGAACGTGGGAATCTAACACTTTCTCAGCTTGAGGAATGGAAGAAGAAAGTAACAGCAAATCGGTAAGTGACAGTTGAAAATCTGAAACTCATGCATCCTCTTTGGGAAGTTGTCCCTTGTAGACAATTAAATCTGCAACATTGAAAATGAGAGACAAAGCAATATCATATGGCAAATCAATCTTATAGGCATTAGAGCCATACTTGGCTAGAACTTTACATGGGCCTATTCTCCTCATTTGTAGATTGTTGGGAATCCCTTTCTGAAGTCGAGCCTTGTTCATATGTACCATCACCAAATCTCCAATTGAAAATTGCACATCTCTCTGTGTGGAATCAACTCTGGCTTTAACTTTCTATGAAGAATCTTGGCGAGTTCGCCTGAATTGGACATGAACCTCCTTCATATATTGAGCGACACATCAGCTTGACCACTTTTGTGTGACAGATTACCAAGATCTCGTAATTCCATAACACCTCGTGGGTGCATACCATACACTATCTCAAAAGGACTCTTCCCAATAGACCTATTGACACTGTCATTGTGCACAAACTCTACTTGGTAAAGAACCCAATCCCAACTCTGTCCATACTCTTTTGTCAAACACCTTAAAAGGTTTCCAAGTTTCCTATCGACTACCTCTGTTTGACCATCCATTTGGGGATGATAGGCTGAACCAAAAGACAAATTAGTTCCCAGTCTTTTCTAAAGAGTTTTCAAAAAATGTCCAAGGAATTTGACATCTCTATCTGAAATAATACTAACCGGCAAACCATGGATTCTAATAACCTCTTTGAAAAACAAGTGTACAATGTGACTAGAATCATGAGTAGTTTTACAAGGAACAAAATGTGTCATTTTAATGAATCTGTCAACAACAACAAAAATGCTATCACATCCAAGCTTTGTTTTGGGTAATCCAACCACAAAATCCATACTCACACATTCCCATGGCCTTGTAGGAATAGGTAATGGCTGATAAAGACCAGCATTAGTAGTTGTGCCTTTATCTTTCTGACAAACCATACACTGCTCAACATACCTTCTAATATCCCTCTACATTCTGGGCCAACAGTAGAATCTTTCAACAAGTTCCAATGTCTTATTAAGGCCAAAATGACCACTCAAACATCCATTGTACTTTTCTTGGATCATATTTTCCCTCATAGATCCTTTGGGAACACACAATTGTCCACCTTTAAACAACAAACCATTCTGCAAAGTAAAGTCAACATATTCACTATGAAAGTGAATTTGAAATTCTTGACAAACTGTGTAAATGGCTGTAAAATCTTCATCCTTGGGGTACAAATCCTTGAAGTAATCAACTCCAATACTCTGAATCTGTACTTCTTGCACTGTTAGTATCCTTCTACTCAAAGCATCTGCTACTTTATTACACTATCCTTTCTTATGCTTAATAGAATAAGTATATGACTGTAGATACTCAACCCATTTAACATGCCTATGACTCAACTTATCTTGTGAATTCAGAAAACTTAAAGCTTGATTGTATGTATAAACAACAAACTCCTTAGGTAACAAGTAGTGTTTCCACTTCCTAAGAGCTTGAACAAGAGCATACAGCTCAAGATCATGGGATGAATACTTCTTCTTGCCATCATTGAGCTTCTCACTAAAGAAATCTATAGGTCTATTCTCTTGAGTCAAAACAGCATCAACTGCTATATTACTAGCATCACATTTAATTGTGAACAACTTGTCAAAACTAGGAAGAATGAGTACTGGTTGTGTAGCTACCTTTTGTTTCAAAAGTTCAAACCCTTTGTTAGTTGCATTGGTCCACTAAAACTTAGTCTTAACTCCTCCTTTGATGGTATCCAACATGGGTGCACAAATCTCAATGAATCCTCTGATAAACTTCTTGTAGAACTGTGCCAAACCATTAAAACTTCTTACTGCACTCATTGTCTTTGGTGTTGGCCAATTTGTGATGGCTTCCACCTTTGATGTGGCCATCTTCAAATCTCCTCCTAAAACTACAAATCCAAGATAGACAAGTTCCTGCTTCATAAACTCACACTTCTCCAAGTTTATTGTTAGTTGCTCATCATACAATTTTTGCAATACAATACTAAGATGCTCTAGATGTTCCTCTTTAATTCTACTGAAAATCAAGATGTCATCTAAGTATACAACAACAAATTTACCAATAAAATCTTTAAGCACTTCAGTCATGAGTCTCATGAATGTAGTGGGATCATTACTAAGTCTGAATGTCATTACAAGCCACTCATAAAGTCCTTCATTGGTTTTGAAGGTTGTTTTCTATTCATCACCTTCTTTTACTCTGATCTGGTGGTATCTACTCTTGAGATCAATCTTAGTGAACCACTTTGCACCTCCCAAGAAATCCATCAAGTCTTCAATTCTTGGGATAGGAAATTTGCACTTGATAGTGATTCTATTTATGGCTCTTAAATCTATGCATAGTCTCCACGTTCCTCCTTTCTTAGGTGCTAACATTGAAGGTAAGACACAAGGACTTATACTCTTCTTTATCAATCCTTGGTCCAACAATTCTTGGACTTGTCCAGCCACTTCCTTGTTCTGTTTGGGAGTCATCTTATAGGCTACTTTGTTGGGTAATGATGCTCCAGGAATAAAATCAATCTGATGGTTGATGGCTCTAATAGATGGTAGGGTTTCTGGTGCTCCATCACTTATGATTTCTTTGAAGTTGTCTAGTATCTATTGCACGTCAAGAAGTATTTGAACCTTATTTTCTTGCTTTGTTTTCCTTGGTTTTACTATAAGAGAAAATCCCACTCCTTCTCCTTCCTTGAGAGTGTTAATGAACTCTTTTTAACTCACCAATGACACATTTGGGCCTTTATTTTTGTTGCTCTCTCCTTCATCAATTAGGGACTAAATGTGGTATGTAACTCCATCCTTTTGAAAAGAATAAGAGTTCTCCTCTCTGTTGTGAATGGCCTTTTTGTCAAACTGCCATGGTCTACCAAGAAGTAGATGGAAAGAATCCATAGGTAGGATGCCACACAAGAATTTATCCTTATAACAACCTATTCTGAGCTCAACCCATGTTTGTTCATTCACTACCACATGTTTCTCCTTGTTGAGCCAAGTGACCCTATCTGGATTACTATGTGGAATTATTTTAAACTTCAGTTTACTTACTGCTTCCTCTGACATAATATTGTATGTAGACCCTATGTCTATCACCACTCTACAAACATTATCAAGGACCTTTCATTTTATTCTAAACAAATCTCTTCTTTGAGTTGATTCTTCTTTGATTGGCTCCTTAATCAAGGCTCTTCTCATCATTAAATTTTCTCCATCTTCGGGATTTAAACTCATATATTGTGTTTTGTTGTTTTTTGCATCTTCTTGTGCATATGTCACTCTTCTTTCACTTCCTTGAGATGAAGAGGATTTCTCTAGACATCCATAGGCAGGGTGACACAACTTTTGGCAATTGTAACACTTCATGGTGGAGAAGTAGGACCCTCTTCCTGGTCCACTAGATCTACCTCTTATTGGGTTGCTAGATGATCCCCTTCCTCTATAGTTGCTCTTGCTATGTGAATCCTCACTTTTCTCTATAAGTTTGGACTCTCCTTGGGACCTTTGATCTATTCCTCTTCCACCAAAACTGCCTCTTTGGCCTCTACCATCTTTTCCTTTGCCTCTTCCTCTATTGCTTTGTTCTTTTTTCTTTTTTCTCTTTTCCTCCACCTTTAGTGCCAACTGATAGCACTTATGCACAGTGTTAGGACTTAACAAACTCAAATCCTCTTGAATATTCCATCTCAAGCCATTCAAGTATCTGGCTACCTTGATGCTCTCATCCTCTACCACCTTGGATCTCAGACACAACTTCTAAAATTCCTTAGTGTAGCTAATCACATCCAAGTCTCTTTGCCTCAAGTTTTGTCTCCTCTTGTGTAACTGGATCTCATAATCTTCGGGGATATAGGTTTCCCTCACCTTGGCTAGCATGCCCTTCTAAGTAGCTATGGGGTTCTTACCCTCTTTTTTCCTCTCTTCTTGGACAAATTTCCATCAAGTTAAGGTTTCTCCTCTCAATCTAGACTTAGCTACCTTCACCTTTTGGGCTTCACTGATTCCATCACACTCAAAGTGATTCTCCATTCCTTCAATCCATTCAATAACTACTTCAGACTCCATTTTCCCATGAAAAAGTGGCACTCCATAAAAAGATTTTCCTCCTAAAGCTTTAATTGCTTTCAGGAAAGGTTATTCAGGTAGAACAGGGTCTAGTTCTGGTATCCTATCCTCTTCTAGTAGTTCTTTACCCTTCCCTTCATTGACCTGGATCGTTACTTTCTCAATTTTATCCTCAACTATGTCTAGTTTTCTCTCCTCTTGTGTTAATCTTTCTCTTAGGAGTCTATTGTCTTCCTCCTGATCTTCTACCTTCTTGGCTAACTCTGCATTAGTCACCATTATGCGACTATTGTCTCCTATTGATTCTATATCAATCATCAACTACTTTCTTCCCAAGTCTAAACTCGCTCTGATATCGATATGATAGGGAGGCTACCTAGTTTACCATCAATTAGAATTCTTCTATGGTTGCTTCTATCCTATTCTGGGTTCAAGTCTACCATTCTAGAATTCTAAGGGCTTCCCTACCTTTTGTTTTCTTAACTCTCATTCCTCAAGCTCACCAAGTAAGCTTGCTCAACATATCCTTGCAGGGGTGAAGGACATGCTCATTCTTTCTCTCCTTGCTAAACCACCCATCTTGTTTGGTTTAGTAAACCTTTCCCTAAGGTTACACAATGTCTTGCTTTTAGGCTTGTAACCTTCTGGATCTGTTTCCAGTTCATAGCAGTTTCCTTCCCTTGTAAGTTATCTCCTCAATTACTGATACCTAGTCGGACTACCATCAAGATCACCTAGGTTCAATATGCAGAAATGGCGATTGCCATTTCCTAGCTTCCTCCTACTACTACTCTACTTCTACTGTACATTTTTGGCTCTTCCTAAAGAACTCCAATGGCCGCGTGGATCCCATGGTGGAGGTTCAAGATAGATCCATATTTACACAGTGAGATCAAAACATAAATGAACAACAAAAAGAACTCTAATTACAAAACTGTAATGAAAAACTTAATCAAAATAAATAGTACAACAATAGAAAACCAGAAAATAGACTATATGTATTTCTTTTAGTGCTTCAACCTTTCAACAACCAACATACAACCCTTTACAAATTCCCATTGGGTCTTTTAAACATTTCATCTTTTGTGAAACATAGGCGGTTATAAATTGGAAAACATTTTCAAAACGATCATCAGTGAAGCCTCAGAACCTGGCTTGCATCGGCCGATGTTGACTTTATGCACTCCGCACTTCCTATTGGGTCATTGAGAAGTCTTCAAAAACTTTACTTTCGATGACCGATGATAATGTTCACCTTTCGCACTTTTTCCATCTGACGTCGAGATAGAAAAAAAAAATCCCTTCGTTTGATAGCTGATGCCTTTCTCCGCTTGTTGGGCGTTTCTAACAGTCTTCGGGAAGATAACCAAAAAGATAATCCGACCGTCTAATTTGATTAATCTCTCTTTTGAGCTTCACCACATGCAATTCACTGATTGGTTCCAGGGGCTCTACCCTGACATCTTGGCATGACCTCTCTAACCGCCCGGAATGCTCAATTCGATCGTCTGATCTGCTCGATCTCTCTTTTGTGCTTTGCCATGTGGCATTTACTGATTGGTTCTAGGGGCTCTACCCTAACATCTCAGCACGGTCTCTCTAACTGCTCGGAATGCTCTTCTTTTTCGCTGGGTCCCACCATGGTTGCCAAGTCGCGATAGATAAACTTCGGGCACCTTTGCATAGAGGTATGGCGAAAACCATCCGATCATCCAGGACTTGATCACTTGTTAACTTGCTTGTGTTTCTTCCTTGTTGGGTCCCACCTTGGTCGCCAAGTCATGACAGATAAACTTCGATCATTTTCTCATCGCGATATAGTGATAGTTGTCCAATCATTTTGGAAGCCGTAGGACTTTCTCACTTGTTATTGGCTAGCACTTTCCTATCAGGTCTGTGGGATAGCCTAAAAAATTTCACTATGATACCTGATAACTCCCATCGGGTTATCGATAAAGCATGCAACAACTCTCGTCGATACCCGATACAACTACTCCAACACAAGCGACCTCATCAGAATAAGACTTGTCGATCGGGGTAGGTCTTGCTGATAAGGAAAAACTCAAAAACTGCAAAGAAAACAACCAAACAAATATCTACATGACCACATGAGGATCTCTGTTAGGGTTCCCATAGATACTGAGAGGGGGGGGTGAATCAGTATTTGACTGGTAATGTATTTTTCTTAAAACTGAATATGTAGAACATAAAGTAACAGTATATCGGTATGCAAGAATTAATGCAAATAACAGAATCAAAAACATCCACATGAAAAGAACACCATAACACAAGATGTTTAACGAGGAAACCCGGTGTGGGAAAAACCTCGGTGGGATTTGTGACCCACAATATTCACTTACTGGCCAATAAGAGAATATTACTTACAATAGGGGCCTGCACATGCAAGAAGGCCAACTGCCTAGAGCTCACTGCTCAAGAAGAAGTCACACTGACTTACAATGAGGATTTACACAAATCCAATATTCTGTACTGCTTTACAATAGCATCTTCAATGCTAGATTCAGTACCGGTTCTTGCTTTGTTCTTTACATATACCCTTGACCTACATTTCACACATTAGGTATGCCTTATAATTTATTTATGCTTCCTATCCATATCCTACAAATTCCTACAATGATCTCTTTTATATACAAGAGTCATTTTACAATTTGCCAAGTCGGCTTACAATAATAAACAAAATATTACATATCAAAAATCCTGTTGGCGTCTGTGCTAGTATACATATTTCCTTCTGTGCCGGTGTACATCTTCTGTGCCGATGCTGGTGTAGATTGCTGATGCCGATGCACTTTTTGTTTGAGTAATGCTTTGCCGGTAAAATGTCTTGCCAGTGCCATAGGATTGCAAGGTTGCCTGAGTAATGCTTTGTCGGTATAATGTCTTGCTAGTGTCATAGGATTGCAAGGTTGCCTGAGTAATGCTTTGCTGGTGCCATAGGATTGCAAGGTTGCCATCAATGACAAAACCTTCAATCACACACAATGTCTCATTGGAGTGTCCATATGCCAATAATCTCCCCCTTTGGCATTGATGGCAACACTCATGAGAAATTTCAAAAAGATATCCAAAAATGTGTAGACCAAAAATGTGAGAGCTCCCCCTGAGCATGTGATCCCTGTGCTTTGAATTTTCTCATCTACTACTCCCCCTTTGGCATCAATGACAAAGGTTAGTAGATTTTGTAGTTGTACCAATTCATAACCTCAACCTTGTAGTTGGGTAGTTATTACCTGAAGAATATCTCCCAAAATTAAGTTTATGCCATCCATAAACTTCTTGCTCTTCTTTATTTCTATCTCAGTTCTGTATACTATACCAGTGAGATGTTGCAAGTTTTATGCCAGTGTTTTGCTACCCTGTGATAGTGCCTCTAAGATTTCCTTACGTAGAGATGCTAAATAGTCCAATCTTGGACTTAGTTTAGATCTCAAAAATTTTGTCTTGTTTATTATTTTCTCTTTCTCTCTTTCTAATTTGAGCAATTCTTCCTCAAAATTTTTTATGTTTTCCTCAAAAACTGATAACGTATCAGGTGATTTAACAAAGTTATCAGCAAGTTTATTGATCTCTTCCTGTACCTTGCTCATCTTTTTGTCTACATCCATGGTCAAAAAGTTTATCTTATAGGTGTCTTTATACAGAGTTTTGTATTCTTTCAATAAATTGTACAATTCCGGTAGAAGTGTGTCAAATTCCCTGCTACACTTCTTTATTCCTTCCTCAAAGAATTTATGTTTCTCTTTTTCCACACTTTCCTTTACAGTTTCTACCTTTGTTTGCTCAAAATTTCCAGAAATATATTTACAAAGTGTATCCAACTGGCCTAAAGAATCTTTGTTGGCTATATTACAATTGGGAGCTATTGATTTTAAAATTGGAATTGAATCATCTATCGCTTTATAAGCTTGTGAGCTATAATCAGTTATTTTCTTGATAGATTCGAGCAATACATCTGTTCCATTTGATGGTGACCCAATAAACTGAGTGTCGGTGGAAGTGACCATGCTAGTATTGACCTCTAGTAGGTCTGTTTGTGTCTCCATCTCTTTAAGCACTGGTGTTCCTGCATCATTTCTTACCGGTGGCATCTGTTCTAGAGCCTTTAACTCTGGTGGTTGCTCTGTTTGTGTTCCAGATTCCATCTTTTTCTCTGAATCTGCTATCGGTTGCTCTTTGTTTTTTGTTGCCGGTTGCTCTTTGTTTTTTGTTGCCGGTTGCTCTTTGTTTCCTATTGCCTATTGCTCTTTGTTTTCTGATGTATCCTTATCTACCACTATGTTGATTTTCTGAGTATCAACATTCACAGTATATAGGACTTTAGGATTAGGATTATTATTCTCTGTGTCCATGCTCTCAGCTGTCGATTGATCTTCTGCAGTTGTTGTTTTTACTGGTGGAGTATTTAAAGGAAGTGGGGGTAAGTTGTCTCTAATCTTGATACTTGGTGGTCCACCAACTTTACCTTTCCCTTTGTCCTTTTGATATACCAGAATGGGCTTGGGATTCCTATATTCTTCTTGTTTTTCTTTTTCAACCAAGAATGTATCCCAACCATCTTCTGTTTCCTTTGAAATTTCAGTAACTCTACCTGCCATTAGTGATATTTGTCGGTGTGCAGTGGAAAAAACTGTCCGGTTGGCCTGAGCTATCAGATCATCAATTTCCTTAAGTGAGTTGACCGGGTATACTGCAAGTGATTTTTCTATTTTAATCTTCTTATCCAACTCAACTATTCCTTGCCTTCTGGCCTCAAGTCTTTTATATAATTCATCAGAAATTTCATTTAGGACTTGCATCAAAAACTTTTTATACATGTCCATGTGTAATATAACACTCTCCTCGACTTGTCCTTTCTCATCATCTGATAGGGTGTCATAGATTTTCCCTATGTTTTTCAATTTACCTTCCTCTATGATCTCATTCAGTAATATGTCAAAAGGGGCCAAGTCAGTCTTCTTCTTCTTTTTGGGGGTCAGCTTTTGCTTTGGTGTGGCTTTCTTGACCAGAGACCTCACAGCTTGTTGCTTCTATCTTGTCCTTCTAGGTGAAGGAGTGGATACCGGTGAGGGGTCTCTTTTCCTAACAACTCTTTTGAAAGTTGCTGGCATATCTCCTTTTGAGGAAGTATCTACCGGTGATAGATGAGTTTCAGGTTGTTGGGCTACCAACTCATCTTTTGTTATGCCAGTTTTCTTTAGTACATCTTCCTTTATGGCTTTTGCTTGTCTGGTTCCTTTCCTCATAAATGCCTCAACTTTCTTTACTCTCTTTTTAGATTGAATTTGGTTTTCGATGGTCTCAACACTACCAAATACTTCTTCCTTTGGTTCATTGGGGGCTTCCAGAAGTGCTTTGGCATAAGTTTCCACTATTTGGTCATCTGTTTCATACCCCATCTCTGTAACCCAGATTGTTCTTGGGATGACTACTTCCATCCAAATCTCATCCTTTTTGATTACAAAGCATATATCATCCTTGTATTTGTTGACAATTTCCTGTGATAGTCTAATTCTTTTATTCATTCTGACCTTTAGTGCTTGAAAATACTCATTGATATTCTTTTCTCTGTTTTCACCCATGTTGTTGAATAAGTTAGATAATTGTTTTCCTATCGGTATGTCGAATCCAAAATCCTTATAGCCTATACCGGGAGCCTGTTGGGTTATATGTAGCATTAAGCATACAAGTAAATTTCCAAATCTAAAGGTTCCTTTCTTATCCTTCTTGATTTTTGCCAAATTGTCAATTAACTCAACTTTTAACCATTCACAGATATCAATTTTTACATTGTCCTTCACCATGTCATAAGCACTTTTTATGCATAAAATGGAAACAGAGTTAAGCCTATTAGCATGAGTTGCTTTGTAACCTAGAATCATGCTAATGAATCTCACATTTGTATCGGTCACATCATTAACCCTCAATGATCTTTTGTCAGATGTTGTACCAGTTAATTTCATTACTAGGTCATTGGAGACCTTCTTGGTTTTGTCGGGTCTGGTACCGGTGGAAGGTAACCCTGTTACTGCTTTCACAGCTACCTTTGTAATTTTATGCACCGAGTCAAGCCAAAAGAATGAGCCATGTACCCTGCTTAGAACTATCCTAACCACTTCCTTGGGAAATTCAAGAATGCAGAGGATTTCAGTGAATCCTAGGGTTTCAACAATTTTATGTTCAGGTTTCACATTTCTGGCATTGTCACATATAACAAATTTATACATGTTTTTGATTTCTTCATCACCTAATTCCTCTATGTTGCAATGAATATACATTCTAGGATCTTCTGCATAAACAACAGCCTTTGGAATTTGGGAAAAAGAACCTGTGTTGTCATCTTTCTTAGCTACCTCGGGAACTAGCTGAAACACGGGCCTAGGTCATTTTATAACCTCGACTACTATAGGGTTTTCTATGAATTTAGGTGCAGAGGAGGATGCCATGATGATAAATACCTTTTTCTGCCTTTGGATGGATTGATTGCTGAAGTGCTTTGCCTCTTTGCTTGGAATGCCTTAGCTTGGAAATCTTTGCGCTCTCTGAAATTTTGAATTCACGGTGAAATGAAATGTAGCCAAAAAACTTAATTTATAAGGTCTTTTCTGCTACCTACCACATTAATTGCTTGCCGGTAATGTATTAGCTCAACTTTATTTGCCGGTAATGAAAGATTTTCAACTTCTTTTCTCTAACCGAGGGAATAATAGTACATGTGTCATTTGATTGCCAAACCCTCAAAATAATTTTCTTCAATTTGATGAAGAACATCCTGCCGGTGGAGCATTGCTCTGTCCTGTCGATGGAGCATCATATTGTCCTGTCGGTGAAGCATTTGTTGGTTCTACCAGTGGAGGAGTAACCCCAATATTTAGATCACCTTTCCTAATCCATTGCTTTGAAAATTCTTGCTTAACCTCTTCAACCTTTTCTTTACCTTTCAAGCTAGTACTTCTGTTATCTACCGGTGTACCTTTACTTCTACAAAATTTAGCAATATGACCAATCTTGTTACATGCATAACAAGTTACATTATTTTTCTGAATAGCTTTCCCATAACCTATGCCGGTTTGTGTTCTGCATTTATTTGATAAATGACCAAATCTTCCACAAACATAACATCTTACATTCATTCTACAATTTTTCAGAGTTATGACCAATTTTGTTGCATTTGGTGCATTGACCGGTGAGAGGATTGATGTTCTGATAATTCCTAGATCTACATTCATTTTCCCTATGACCATATTTATTATAGTTAAAGCATTTTCCATTGAATTTGTAAGTATTAGAGGGTCTTACCAGTTTGCTTTGATCCTGGGTATTTGCAGTATCGGAGCTTTCTCCAACTTCAAATCCAACTCCAGAAGTGTCCCCTTTGGGTTTTTGATTCTTCAATAAGGTACCAAGTTCTTCTGAGCTTTTCTTGAATTTTTCTTTGTGTTGATTTGCAGTTTCCAATTCCCTTTCCAAGATTTCTTTTTGTCACATTAGTTCATTTGAGTCATTCTGAGTATGCATCAGATCTATCTTCAACATGTCATTTTCATAGCTAAGTCTTGTGTTCTCATTTGCTGCATCACTTAATCTTCTGGTCAATTCTTCTTCATTCTTCCTTTTGTCCTCAATTTCTTTGCAAAATCTCATAGTCATATCCTGCATTTCATTTTTTGTTGTCATGATCTCTTGTTTCAATTTGCTTATCATATCATTTAGTGATTCCTTTTCATCATTCTCATTTTGCAATTTTTCACAAAGTTCTCTTCTCTTGTTTCTTGTAATAGAAAGATTTTTTTGAAGTGCCTGAATAATGTCCTGAGCTGCTTTTAAATCATCTTCTAATTTGATATTTTTCAACTTCTCTGCATCATAGTCAGTAAGAGCTCCTTCAAGTTGCTTCATCAGATTTTCCATCTTTACCGGTGTCAAGATCTTCCTCAAGCTGTTAGGCTTCTGAAAATAGAGGACCAAGCTCTGATACCAATTGTTAGGGTTCCCACAGATACTAAGAGGGGGGGTGAATTAGTATCTGACCGGTAATGCATTTTTCTTAAAACTGAATATGCAGAACATAAAGTAACAGTATACCGGTATGCAAGAATTAATGCAAATAACAGAATCAAAAACATCCACATGAAAAGAACACCATAACACAAGATGTTTAACGAGGAAACCCGGTGTGGGAAAAACCTCGGTGGGATTTGTGACCCACAATATTCACTTACTGGCCAATAAGAGAATATTACTTACAATAGGGGCCTGCACATGCAGGAAGGCCAACTACCTAGAGCTCACTGCTCAATAAGAAGTCACACTGACTTACAATGAGGATTTACACAAATCCAATATTCTGTACTGCTTTACAATAGCATCTTCAATGCCAGATTTAGTACCGGTTCTTGCTCTATTCTTTACATATACCCTTGACCTACAATTCGCACATTAGGTCTGTCTTATAATTTATTTATGCTTCCTATCCATATCCTACAAATTCCTACAATGATCTCTTTTATATACAAGAGTCATTTTACAATTTGCCAAGTCGGCTTACAATAATAAACAAAATATTACATATCAAAAATCCTGTCGGCCTCTGTGCCGATATACATATTTCCTTCTGTGCCGGTGTCGGTGTAGATTGCTGATGCCGATGCACTTTTTGTTTGAGTAATGCTTTGCCGGTAAAATGTCTTGCTAGTGCCATAGGATTGCAAGGTTGCCTGAGTAATGCTTTGCCGGTATAATGTCTTGCTGGTGCCATAGGATTGCAAGGTTGCCTAAGTAATTCTTTGCCGGTGCCATAGGATTGCAAGGTTGCCATCAATGACAAAACCTTGAATCACACACAATGTCTCATTGGAGTGTCCATATGCCAACAGTCTCAAAAGTCAAAATTGGTCAAGGGCATTTCAACACCATATGCAATCCGATCTATCAATGCGTGAGATGATGTTGCTTCAACATTGCTCCAACTTTTGTCATTTGAGAGAATGTCAGGTGATGAAAATGAGAATGATAGATATAAAATTGTCTTGTTTGATGGCATGTATATGCAATTAGCCATTTTGCCGCTGAAGTATGTTGAACTATTGCATAAGGAAGCTTTTAAGATAGGATTTGTGTTGTTGTTGACAAATTATGCTTGTAGATATGTTTGGAACACAAGATAAGATATGTAATATGTTTTCCTTCCTTTGTCTTTACCTATTTTGTTGCCGATTTAAACATCATTCATAAAATTCGACAATTCCCTTTGTTCCTTGTACATGACAATAATTATATTCACTCTAGAAGTGAAAATTACAAATTGTGCTTTTCTTGGAAAACCTAGATATCTCTTTAAAGAGCAAGAACAATAAATGTTGGGACGAGAAACACCCCCCCCAACCCCCGTCTAAACATGCTCTTAAATTTGGTCTAGATTTGCCATCTGCACAAAACAATCCCTCTAATAATATAAGTCCCATAAAAAGATTGAACACTTATCAAAATAAATGGACAATAAAGGGGCGAGTAACAAATAAGAGGAAAATGCATCATTATAGTTCACCAAAATCCAATGGGCAAGTGTTTAGTTTTGATATCATAGATGATGAGGGGTGTGAAGTTAAAGTCACTTACTTTGATTAAATAGCAAAATTGCATTATCACCGAGTTGAAAAAGGATCATACTATGTTATTTTGAAAGGTTTTGTAAAAGAAGCAAACACAATATACAATAAGTTGAACAACCATCTTGATATTTTTTTACCGAAACTTCAATTTTGAAGCGTTGTGCATCTGATGTTGTTGGATTAGAGAAAAAATCTCTTTTCACCCCTATTAATGAAGTTATAAACTATAGTAACAATACTTTGGTTGATGTTATTGGTGTCATAGTGAATGTTGGGGACATTTCAATAATTCATAGAAAAGATGGTAATACCATGAAAAAGAGAATAGTTAAAATAAATGATATTTCAACTTGCACAATTGATGTTAACCTATGGGGAATAGCATCAAAAGAAATAGGTGAGGACTTGAAGAATATGCATAAATATAGAACATTTTTCATCCTTGTTGTGAAAAATTATTGAGTGGGGTATTTCAATGGAAAGCTTATCAATATGACAGTTGCAACAACTCTAGATATTAACCCTTGCATTCTTGAAGCAGAACCTCTAAGATTGAGAGGATAAATACTAGCAGAGCTTCACCCACACTCTGCGGGTAGCAATCCTATTAATAGCCAATACAATAGAATGAAAATTTCATCCATCCTTGAACGCATGAGTCTTGCACCAGAAAGTATTGAAACTACTATTATAGGTGCACTCAAATTCATAAAATATGATCATTTTTATTATACAACTTGTCCATTGTAGTTCAATGGAAAAGAATGTAAAAACAAATGTACCTAGATAAATCAAAAATTTATGGATGTGCCCCAGATGTCAAACACAAGTACCTGAATGCAATTATAAATAGCTTTTACAGATGAAACTACAAGATCCAACTAGCATCCTTTGGGCCAACGAATTTGATGAGGTTGGAACACAATTGTTTGGTACATCTGCCAAGGAACTATACATGTTGCAGTATGATATGACGACACCGAAAACACCTCACTCTATAATTGATAAAGCTATGTTGATGCACTACATCTTTACGCTATTCTTGTCAACTGAAACATACAATTCTGAACCTAGATTGAAAATAACAATTACCAAAGTGGCAAAGGTTGATTTTGAGGCTGAGTGCAACCATTTACTTGCAGAGATTGCTCAAATGGTTGTAGCTACATGATTCAATCCTAGAGAAAAGGTGCACTTTTGTTTCAAACCGGCCATTTTGTGGAGCTCCTCTTTGTGCATTTGTAATGATTGCACAATATTTAATTTCTATAAGTTCCTTCTTGCTTGTTTAAACCACCATACTGTTAAGTATGAGGACATATCAATACCATGTTGCTTTACATTTCCTTGTGGCTTTCTCTCATCTTTTACTAATTATTGTTTTGCCTCATAATGAATAACTTTGACAACACTTTATCTTGTTATACATCTATTTTCATGGGTCCTTTCATTATTGCACTGTTATATTTCGAGAATCATTTCAAGTTAATATTAATAGCATTTTAGATATACATATATAGATTTATATATACATATATACACACAATCTTTTCTAATATGTGCATTTATGCATATGCAGACATAGGAAGGTACACAATACAAAACAAAAAATGCCTAGACACACTAACATTTACACACATATATATAGTTGACTACATTTTGGTGTGTTATTGTTTGTGTGTCAAAATAGCTATATGATTATTATTTCTACCTACTCCATTAATATGTCTGCATGTGTATAGGTGCATATAGGTGTGATTGTTAAGTGATGTGTATATGTACATATATAAATGTTGTTTTTTCTTTGCTTTGGCTGAAGATAAGTATTCAAATTTTTTAATTTCATGATTTTATTTTGCAGCATACATGTATTGATTTGCGTTCTTTTCCAAAAAAAATGATTTTGCACATGTATGTCCATATAAATCTTTTTGTCCTGCTCTTTGAATATTTATTTTATACCAGATTTCCTATTGTAGTCTTAGTCTAATGAATTGTATTATATTTCCTAAATACATTATTAGATTTAAAGAGTGCCTATAATTACCTGCATTATTTTCAAAAATGTTTTCCCTGTGTATATATAGATGTAGATATGTGCAAATGATGTCTATTTTTAGAAACTAGAATCTTACACATGTAAATATATGCATATAAACATTTTGTTTTTGTTATACTTTCAATTTCATTATTCTAGATATTTCAATCGTTACAAATAAGTACTTCATTTTGTGCATGCAATGTGTTTTGCAAATAGAAATCCATGCATTGTTTCCAAAATTCTTGTATCTCTTTTAGGAACAAGGATACATTTAAACATGTAGTTTTCTATATCTTTGTGTTTCTGTCTTTGTTTGTCAAAATAATTAATCACTTTCCTTGTCTGGTTGCTTATTAATATGCCCATGTATGTATAGTTGCATATATCTGCAAATAATGTGTGTTTTTTAAAACCAGATTTTACACATGGTTATATGTGCATAAATGCCTTTTCTATTTGTAATGCTTGCAGCTTCATGATTTCATAAATTTGAATCCTTATAAATAAATACTCCATTTAGTCCATGCAATGTATTTTGCAAATTTGAATGCATTCAATGTTTTCAAAAATCTTGTACTTTTTTTACAAACATAAATACATTAAAACATCTTCCATTTTTTATAATTTGTTTCTTTAGTTATATGGTTCCATGCTTCAAAAGTTAAATAGTTACATACAATACAAAACAAGAAACCGAACTCCAAATGCATATATAGGAAAATGTTTAAATGCACTCTTCTTTGAATATACTCTTTTCCAAATAACTATTGATGGGTTGAGAGCATATGTTTATATATATACATATATGTACACACATATATATAGTTATATATATACACAAATATATACACATATATATACACATGTGTATAAATATGTGTGTGTATACATATATGTGTATATACATGTCACACTTGGTCGAGGTGCATTTCTTGTTTAGGTTCCTTCCATTTAAAAAAAAAGACTCTACAACTTCAATCAATGGAGGAGGGTGGAGAACCATTGGAAGGGAATTGGGGTTCTACCTATTGAGATTAGCTTACGTATCGCTTCTTGTCTGAAAACCTTAAATTCACACACACACACATATGTTTGTGTGTGTATGTGTATCTATGTGTGTGTTCATACACACACACACAAACATATATATACATATACATATACATATATACATATATATATATATATATGTGTGTGTAGCATCCTAAAATTGCGACACTTGCAATTTTCGACTGCATTTCGGTCTTCACGATGGCGACGCAACACGCAACCTGAATGGAGACCCCGAAACCTGATTATGACACCAAAAACTGCATTTTCTTGCACCCTGGCCTGAACCTCCTTTGCACCCTGATGTCCTGGGAGGTGGGACCAGAGCGCCCAGCGCCCTGGTCCTTCAGGACCAGGGCGCCCAGCGCCTTGGTCCCCCAGGACCATGGCGCCCAGTGCCCTGGTCCCTGGGTCCTATTTTGGGCCTGGTCTCTTTTGGACTTCGGGTCTTTATGTTTGCAAATTGGAAAATTATCTTTCCTAGTCGGCCTAAGGTTGGGAAAATCAGTCTATCAGCCCTAAAAGACAAGTATATAAACTCCATTTTTCTCTCCCATTTGGGTAGAGGAAATGTAAGAAGGACATATGTGTACGAGCGTGGAAACTATACTCAAGCATTCAAGCATTCAAGCATTCATTCCAAGTCTCCATTCAAGGCTAAGTGTTGCATTCAAGACAAGGATTCAACCATTGAAGAAGAGATCACTTACTACATGCTACATACAACATACAACATACAACAATACAACAAACAACAACATCTATACCTTCGCACATAAGGATACAAACATCCTTACAACAAGGTATTAGTACTTGTTTTACATTACATTTACAGCATTTCTCATTTCTTGGTTAATTCCAAAACCAGGGTTTGACCTAAGGGCAAACCCCTAATCCCTAACCCCCCAATCGTCTTCACTTTTCTGTGTGTAGGTTGGAGGTACGCAGCTGAAATTGAAGATCTGGAATCCTTGTGCAGAGACGAACAGATCCCCCTTCGTTTCGCGGATTTTTCGGAGGACCGTGTGCACGCCGGGCGCCATCGTCCCGTCAACTTTTGCTCAAATTTGCAGGACAGCATTGTATCGACATTTTACTGCTAATTCCAGGTCCACAGCTTCATCCTATATCCCTATCTCAGTTTATAAGCGAATCTTTATCACTTTCTATGCATTCCTAGCTTAATTCTTCTATCAACATTCTTTACAAAAGAGGGTAGCCTTGCTATCACAACCCTTGAAACTCATATAGAATCCAATCTTGCATTGTGTGGGATTGGATCTTATGGGTTTCAACCCCTCTTTTGAATGTAAAGTCTCTCCCTTAAGTGAAAACCATCAACCCTAGTGAATCTCCCTTCTCTCTCCTTGGAGTTGGAAGAGGGGAGAGCAACTAGGGTTCGATCGCGATTTTTCCGCTTTACATTTTGGTGAACCCGACATGAACATCCTTTCTGATTATTCATAGTTAGATTTGAAAATTGGATTCCTTGATTACATTTCCATGTTTGATCTTTTGCAAAATTTTAGAGGTTAATTGCATAAAAACCCTAGATTTTCTTTTTAAGTAATTAAACTTGTGAAATGTTTAATTGTTAATGCTTGTTTCAGATCTGCCCTTCTATTACAAATTATCAATTCATATTTGTGCTTTAATTTTGAAAATTAAGTGGTTAAGTGTCAAAACCCTAATTTTTGAAACCCTCTTGATTCAACCTTTGTCCGACAATTTCACTGATCAAAACATCTCCAAATCAGCTGTAACTTTGGATTCCGCAATAAAATCACAATATCTTTCATCCCTGAAAATTTGGAAAAAAGTTGCGAGGACCGTGTGCACCCCGAGCGCCATCGTCCCTAACATTTTTTCTGAAATTTCGGGAGCGATATCTTACTGTATTTTTCTGCTAAAATCCAGAATTTTGGCTGATTTTATCAATTTTAACACCTTCAAAATTACAGTCAAAGTTGGTCTAGCGATTGCTTGGATTAAGGCTTCTAATCATTCAAAAATTGTTGAAATTGAAATTTGTGTCAAAATTGTGTTTCTTACAGTCCTAAATCTGAAAAGTGTTATCATTCATTCGAAATTTCAGTGCTTTATTCAAATTTTTGCAATTTGTAACTTTTGAAATTAAGTGCTTAATTACAACAACTTTGATTTCCACTTTCAGAATCGAATTTTGCGTGAAATTAAGTCAATTTTTAAAATCCAAAACTTGCATTGCTTTTGGTATTCCCTCTAAAATTATAAAATTCAAAATTTCAGTTTCCCTCTCTTTTTCAAAATTCAAATTTTGCATTTTTTGACAATCTTGGTAGGGTTCAATTTTGAGATTGCAACTTTAATTTGGCCTATCTACAGATCGTAAAATCACTCAATTTTTTTCAGGTTAGCTGTAAAATCATCATAACTTTCATCCCTGCAAATTTCAAAAAAAGTTGCGAGGACCGTGTGCACTCCGAGCGCCACGGTCCCGGACATTTTTTCCGAAATTTCGGGAGATTGTCCTGATTGTATTTAACAACTTAAATCTGGAAGATTGGCTGGTTTTACTGAAATTTGCTACCTTTAAAATTCAAAATCTTCTCTCTTTCTTTAGTGCATGAGTTTTACAACAATAAGCCCTACTTACACTATTCCCATTAGACGAAGCCTTAGAATTAAGTCTTTCCAAGGTTTAATTACTGAGGAGATGGAACCTAATTTGAATGGTCTTTTTAACGAGGACATGGGTAATTCCTCTAATCCTCTTAATGATGAAGAAGCTCTCCATGAGGTTTCTGTAGAACAACTTTCAAAATTGGATAACCAATTTGACGATTTTTGACAGTGGATGTCTCAAGAATACCCTGATAGTCAAGCTCTTCCTTTAATTGAGGGTCTAAAACGTATGCTTCAAAGTGATAAGAATGGAATTGATATTTTGCGTGGTATTGCACACATTGTGGATTCAAATGTGATGCCTATGAAAAGTTGTGCCAAAACCTTAGGTTATACACAACCTCCTACTCAAGACAATCATTCTATTCCTTTGACGACTCCTATTGCTAGTATACCTACTTTTACATCAATTATAATGACTACTTCAACACAAGACATTCCTCCTATGATCACCAGTCATGGGGGCAATCCCTCTTCTTCAATCAACCCTCTTCCTTCATTCAATCCAACTTCTTCATTCATTCCTTCAGTAAGTGTTCCTATTATATCTCCACAAATGAACATGACGCAAGGGGGCAATTCATTTAACCCTTCCATTCCTCCTTGTAGTGTTCCTCCTTTCCAATCCTCTCCTATGACTAACTATCATAGTGTCCCACCACCTTACTCTTTACCTTCTTTCAATAACATAACACCTCCATCACAATCTAACACGTCCAATATGAACTCTTCGACTGAAGCGACCATTAACAATCTTGCACAAACTGTCTCTTCTTTACAAGAACAAATTGCCTCTATGAATTAATCTAAGTTTAGTGTGCCCACATTTGATGTTGCGAGCCCACTTTCTCTTGATATTGTTCGAGCTATTCCCCCTAAACATGTTGAAATCCCGCATTTGGAGCTTTATAATGGCAAAGGAGATCCTCTAACACATGTTAAGACCTTTCAAACAATATGTACTGATTTTGCTTATGACCAAAGGTTGCTTGCAAAACTGTTTACTAGAACATTAAGAGACAAAGCCCTACAATGGTATTGCTCGTTGCCTTCCTATTCTATTACTTCTTTCGAACAACTTGCAAATGCTTTCATTCAACAATTTCAAAACAATATAAGTCCTAAAGTTACTTTGATTGATTTAATGCATTGGAAACAAGGTGTTAAAGAAAAAGTGACTGATTTCATTGGTAGATATAAGCATTTGTATGCTCAAATTTCTTTTCCAGTGCCTGACAATGATATTCAAAGAATCTTTATTTCTAATTTACAAAAAGATATTCGAGACAAACTCCTGTTTTCTGAGTTTACTTCTTTCCAACAGTTGTGCGCAACTCTTCACAATTATCAACTGACTGTGAGTCAAATGGAACAATCACATCCTATGGCTCCGAGTGATAAGGGTGATAGTAGTCAACAACCATTTGGGAAGTTTAAACCAAACAGAGAGTCCATTAAATTCAATGAAAACATCAACAACAACAATGTGAATGCAGCATCAGGTGTGTCTCCTATTTCTAAGTTTTTCAAGAGAGAAAGAAAGTTTACACCTTTGAATGAATCATTGCATAGTATTATGAATAAGTTATTGGAACAAAATGTGCTTACTCTTCCTCCTATAAAGAAAATTGATCCTGCAAAGATTAGTTCACCCTATTTTGATAACAAATCTTTTTGTCGATTTCATCGTCAACTTGGGCATGATACTGAAAAATGTTTTGCTTTAAAAGGTAAAATTCAAGATTTGATTGATAATAATACTATCTCTATTTCTGGTGTGAATGATAAAGGCAACAAATCTGTAGCTCCTCCTAACCAAAATCTTTAGATTTTTACTGATCCATTACCTTCTCATACCTCTAATGCGATTGATACTACCGATTCCTCTATCTCACCTGATGATCTCGTGTCTATGACTCCAAATGTAATTAATTTTGTGGAGCAACAGAAAATCCCTAAAGAACCTTCCATCACATTTGATTCTAGTGAAACCATTAGGGCACCTGATGGTCCTTTATATATAGTTGCAAAAGTCAAGAATACACCTTGCCGTGGAGTGCTTATTGATCCTTCTTGTATGGTTAATGTCATTACTGAAGAATTTCTTTTTACTTTGCAATTGAATCAAGTGATCTATGATGAAACAAATGTGGTTGTGAAACTATTTGATGCATTTTCTTCTCCTGAAATTGGTTCTATTACATTACCTATTGAGGTCCATAACAAATCCCTTGATGTGGACTTTGCTATTATTCCATCTTCCGAACAATTTCGTGTGAAGCTTGGCTATCCTTGGCTATCTTCCATGAAAGCTATTGCTTCTCCTATTCACAAGTGCTTGAAATTTCCCCATAATGGTGAAGTTGTTACTATCAATCATAGTCTCTTTAAACCAGCTGAAAGAATTCCTAGTGTTCCTCTTGATTACTTTTGGCCTAAACAATTCCAATCTCTTCCTCCGCGAAGTGATCATCTTTTCAAATCTTATCAAAAGTGGAAAAAAGATATGATCCTTTCTCTAAGTGAACCTAGAACACCCAAACTTGACATTCCTATCATTCTTGAGAAGGAAGTTCTTCCTTTGAAAGATAAAACTAATGTCTTTCCTCAAGAAGATACCCAACCCATCCCTATGGATGTGCCTATGTCTATATCTAATAAACTTCCTAAAAGTAGACCTATCCCTCCTCGTCATGATGGACTTGGTCTCCTTCCTAAACCGAATATTTCTCCCTTATATGGAGCAGTTCCTCCTCCTTCCTCTTATGGAGAGAAGAGACCTTCCTCTTCTCCTATTGTTCAACCTAAGAGACCACAACCTAAAAACCCAAGTGATAAGGATGAGAACATTCCTCTTCCTCAATCTTCTCAACTTCCTACTAAGACTAGACGAAATCATTCTGCACGTGAACGCCGGCGAAAGCGTCGTCTTAGGGCTCAAGCAGCTGCTTCTCAAACTTCGCAATCTCCAAAAATACCTTCAACAAGCATTATTCCATTCTCTCCTCAGCCGACAATTGAGCCGAAATCTCCTAAACATAAGATGCATGATGGTTTTGATCCTGTGCAAGTTAAAGATCCTATTTTTATAAATCTTGATGATGATATAGATGAAAATGTTATTCATGATGCAAATGCTACTTCTCCTGTTCATTCTGATAGTGAATATGAACTTGTTGATATTGATAACCATTTATCTAATGAATTTTCTAAAGCACTTATCCTAGCTCCTAGACAAGAACATCGTGGCTTGGGGTATGAACATAGCCCTTGTTTGGATCTTGCGATAGCTCCATCTGCTGTGTTGGATGTTCCTCCTCTAGCGTGTTCCCTACCTTCCCGAAACATTGATCAACAAGATCGGGGGGTAGATGACTTGCTAGACTAGTTTCATTAGCATAGCAGATTCTCTCCCCCTCTCTTTTGTTACTTCTTCTATATGTTACTCTCATTCTTCTATTTGTTGTCCTTAGTGTTGTCTACTTGAGGATGATGCAAAGCATTGAGATCTCTCGGTCTCTCTCATGTTGACTCAAAAGACACATGTGTTCCCTTCTTCTAGGTGACCTTCCTTGATTGGGGAATGAAGAACAATTATGCATACATACATATGATATACATGAATTATCATATAGCATACTGACCCCGAGGAAAGCGAAGTCACCTTGTGCTTTGTGTTTTGTGTCTATTATCCTTGGGCTTATCTCACACTTAGGGGCTAAATCCTTGTGATAACGTGCTCCTTTCTCATTTCTTATATGTATCACTACCTTAAAGCAATCACCCCCGGTGAGGCGTGTGTGATCGCTTTAACGTAGGGGGGCATACATCCCGTTCATATCTTTTCAAGATACTTGAAAATTTCTTGGCAAATTTAGCTTTGCCTTGAAAATTTTTGATATCTTTCCTGCATGACTCATAGTGAGGGAACCTTACTACTGACAATCATGGTTCTCCCTCATGATCTTCCCTTTTACTTTGTCAATCGAAGTCGTAAGATCCTTAGTCCACTGGGGGCTTGGTGTATCTTGCCTCCTTGACGTGGTGAAAGTTTTTCAATGTTGTTTCCTTGTACTTTACCGGAAGTATGAGCGTACGCTTATACTCCCGCTAAAGTGGGGGCTAAATGTAGCATCCTAAAATTGCGACACTTGCAATTTTCGACTGCATTTCAGTCTTCATGATGGCGACGCAACACGCAACCTGAATGGAGACTCTACAACTTCAATCAGTGGAGGAGGGTGGAGAACCATTGGAAGGGAATTGGGGTTCTACCTATTGAGATTAGCTTACGTATCGCTTCTTGTCTGAAAACCTTAAATTCACACACACACACATATGTTTGTGTGTGTATGTGTATCTATGTGTGTGTTCATACACACACACACAAACATATATATACATATACATATACATATATACATATATATATATATGTGTGTAGCATCCTAAAATTGCGACACTTGCAATTTTTGACTGCATTTCGGTCTTCACGATGGCGACGCAACACGCAACCTGAATGGAGACCCCGAAACCTGATTATGACACCAAAAACTGCATTTTCTTGCACCCTGGCCTAAACCTCCTTTGCACCCTGCTGTCCCGGGAGGTGGGACCAGAGCGCCCAGTGCCCTAGTCCTTCAGGACCAGGGCACCTAGCGCCTTGGTCCCCTAGGACCATGGCGCCCAGTGCCCTGGTCCCTGGGTCCTATTTTGGGCCCGGTCTCTTTTGGACTTCGGGTCTTTATGTTTGCAAATTGGAAAATTATCTTTCCTAGTCGGCCTAAGGTTGGGAAAATCAGTCTATCAGCCCTAAATGACAAGTATATAAACTCCATTTTTCTCTCCCATTTGGGTAGAGGAAATGTAAGAAGGACATATGTGTACGAGCGTGGAAACTATACTCAAGCATTCAAGCATTCAAGCATTCATTCCAAGTCTCCATTCAAGGCTAAGTGTTGCATTCAAGACAAGGATTCAACCATTGAAGAAGAGATCACTTACTACATGCTACATACAACATACAACATACAACAATACAACAAACAACAACATCTATACCTTCGCACATAAGGATACAAACATCCTTACAACAAGGTATTAGTACTTGTTTTACATTACATTTACAGCATTTCTGATTTCTTGGTTAATTCCAAAACCAGGGTTTGACCTAAGGGCAAACCCCTAATCCCTAACCCCCCAATCGTCTTCACTTTTCTGTGTGTAGGTTGTAGGTACGCAGCTGAAATTGAAGATCTGGAATCCTTGTGCAGAGACGAACAGATCCCCCTTCGTTTCGCGGATTTTTCGGAGGACCGTGTGCACGCCGGGCGCCATCGTCCCGTCAACTTTTGCTCAAATTTGCAGGACAGCATTGTATCGACATTTTACTGCTAATTCCAGGTCCGCAGCTTCATCCTATATCCCTATCTCAGTTTATAAGCGAATCTTTATCACTTTCTATGCATTCCTAGCTTAATTCTTCTATCAACATTCTTTACAAAAGAGGGTAGCCTTGCTATCACAACCCTTGAAACTCATATAGAATCCAATCTTGCATTGTGTGGGATTGGATCTTATGGGTTTCAACCCCTCTTTTGAATGTAAAGTCTCTCCCTTAAGTGAAAACCATCAACCCTAGTGAATCTCCCTTCTCTCTCCTTGGAGTTGGAAGAGGGGAGAGCAACTAGGGTTCGATCGCGATTTTTCCGCTTTACAATATGTATGTATGTATATACATATATATGTATATGTATATGTATATATGTATATATAAATATATATATTTGTATATATACATATAAATATATATACATACATATATATGTGTGTGTGTGTATGTATATGTATGTATATATGTGTATATATATAGACAATATATATATACATGTGTATGTGTGTGTGTATGTTTGCCTGTACATGGCCATATATATATAGCTCCCGAAACCAAAACCCCCCCTCATACCATTTATTAGAGCCCAAGTAACATTGGTTCCTTCCATATCACCTTTACCATTGCACTCTTTAATATAGCATACTCGATTGATTTATGTCAGATATGCAACGACCTTGGTCTGCAACAATCTGATTTGAAGAAAAGAACAAGATTTATTATGAACAACATAGAGAAGAACTATCAAGAAAATGACGGCTCCAACAAGAAAGTAAAAAAATGGCCTCCAATGCTTTACAACAAAACCAGATCTTCAGTTCAACACAGTCCCAACCTCTTTCTAATGAAGCAATATTGATTTTTTAGCAAATGTCAGACACCGGATTTACAAACAACCCAATAGGAGGTGTTTTCTCATCACTTGAGTATGGCCAGACATTGGCTACTTTCCAAGGAAGGGTTGATAACTTGTCAAACCTACAGACATGTTTTGTTTGTAAAGAAAAGTAAATTGGCATGCTTGTCAAATTGAATGAACCTTATGTTGTTTTTTCAAGATGCTATGGTGAAAAAGGCATTCATTGATTCTTCTTGGCAAACAATATGGATCCTGGTGAATAGCCTCTTGTTTTGAAAAGGCTCTCACAAGTAGAAGAAATACTTATAGCAAGAGTTGCACCTGTCTTGCAAGTTAACCACGCAAGAGGTGGTCAATACAAGTACACAGGCTACACTATTAATTTCTTGAAGGACATTTCACAGATTGCAAGTGTTTTGCCATGGAAATTGCAGGATCTGGAAATAATTATTGTTCGTAGAACAAGTTTACAAGGCAAAAATTATAATTTTTATGTGATAAAATTCCATGTTATGGATGCCCTCAATTACAAAATTCACCATGATCAGTACTACAATGATGTTGTCATAGATTTTGATGCAGAAAAATTATTACCAAAAAATACCATCAATGTATCTGATTTGTTGTACAGTTTAGAACAAAATCTTGATGAGCGAACTATGTTGCCAACTGAAATAAAGTGTGATCATTGATACTGAGACTGAAATGGATACTACATCATCATTTATTCCTAATCTCCCATGTTCAATACGTGAATTGTATGCCATTAAAAAAATGTTGTGCCTAGATAGTGATGGAAGCAATATAATAGCTTGGCCTGAAATAACTTCGTCACCAATTAATGAATACAACACTGAAGGCTTGTTTAGTATGGATTTTCCAACATTATTTCCAAATGGATGTGCATTTCCACTTCAACCATGAATAAAACATGTCCATTTGCATAAATATGCTTTACACTTAATTAGATACAATGACCAGAGATTTGGACATGTAAGATTCAGGTATTATCTTTACAATCTAATAATGAGACATCGATCACAACAAACAACTGTTGTTTTCATAAGAACTAATTTGGAAGATTCTTCTCCAACTAGTTTGCAAGCTTTGCAGCAGTGTTTACAAGACACACCCACCAATCAATTGCCAAACCAATTAGTGCGGTTTGCAATGTCCTTACATGGTACGCGAGCATATTGGAACAAATCTTGTAGAGACCTCACTATGCTAATCTACCAACTGGGAACACCCACGTTGTTTTTCACTTTGAGTTATTCTAATACTAAATGGCTAAACTTGCATAAATTGTTCTTCAAAAATGACACCCCACCATTCCAACCAACAAGAAAATAGTTTCTTGAAAATATTGTTCACAATCCACATATTACATCATTATACTTACATTATAGATTTACAGTATTTCATGAAGAAGTAATTCAAAAGCTTCTACATTCAAAGGACCAATGGTATAGGTATGAATGGCAGCATCGTGGTTCAACACACATACATTGGTTTTTATGGTTGCCTGATGCACCTGATATGGACAAGATAGATTGGAATAACAATAATGAAGTCTATTTGGCAAAAAAAATTTGATAAATATGCTATATCTTAGAATCCTCAAACCATAATTGAGCGATAAAATAGAGTATATTGCCCTTCCATGTCTAACCCATGCCTAGCTAATACAACCCATATTTTATCTACGGACCCTGTGTTAGATTATGAAGATTTGGTAAATTTTGTCCAACGGCATACAAAATGTATTGAATATACATGCTTAAAAAAATGGGCACCATGTTGCAATGTCGCTACAAAGCACCATGGCCTGAATAACAATCATCAACATTGATGCTTGATAGTGACCATAACCCCTATTATCAACCATCAAGAAATGATAGTCGCCTAAATATTCACAATCCTATTATGCTTGCCCTATGGTAGGAAAATGTTGATTGCCAACCTGTTTATTCAAAAAAATCTATCATTCAATACATCTCCACATATGCTTCTAAATCAAAAAGGAAATTTGAGAGTTATCGTGACATGCTAAAAAAGATAGTTGTTGGAACGAACACTAAAGATACCATTTTATTAGCATATCAAAAATTTATGATGGGGATAATTGTCGATCGCGATATTAGAGCACAAGAAACTTGTCATATGTTGCAAAAGCTACCATTAATAAGTTGTAGCCAAAGCTTTATTTCACTAAATGTTGGCAAGAAGATTTTGCAATGTGTTGCAAATTCAAGTGATGATAGTGAACTTTCTATCTCATATATTTCAACTTACACAAAAAGACCTATTGAAATGGAACAAATATCCCTAATAGAATAGCACAAAGATTTTCTTTCAATAGGCACTATAAGAAAGACAAGTGGCAAAAACTATAGAGACACACAATCATGAATGTCTACCCGTAGTTCAAATTGCCACCAAAATGAAGATGATGAAAAATTTTAAACATATTGTTGGAGTGTGTTGCTTCTATATAAACACTTTTGTGATATCCCTACAGATATAGGAATATTTAGGGAATAGATAATTGTAAATTGGAAATTATTTAAGGCGAATGCTTACTTGCGATGGCATATTAATGGGATCAATGAACATTCCACAACTCAAAGTAATGAAGACACTAAACATGATGACTCTGAAAGAACAAATAATGTTGACCTATATGAATTGGAGTACCTTTCACAAATGGCTGCATCAAATAACTTCAGCAAAAATGACCTTGAAATATTGGGAAGGCGTGATTACGATATTAACCACAATTGGAACAACATTGTTATTAATGAGAAGCTTGATATTGTTGCTCACATATTTATTGCCACCAAAAAACTAGAATACCAGCCAACTATTCACGAAACATCGCCTTTGCTCAATGTTGCATACCAATTGGCAGTAAAGCAACAACTTGCACTTAACATTATTGTGATGATTATACAGGGAACGACATGAACTAGCAAATTGTTTCTAATATATTACATTAGGAAAGAAAATAAACATTTCTCAAAATCTCAAAGATAATCCACTTCTTATACTAGCTCCAATTGGTGTTGCTACATACTGTATGCGGGAAAAGCGGGATGATGAAAATCAAAATGTGAAAAATGATGTTCAAAGGGCTTGTCCACACACACATGGGACTTCTTGGTGCAATTGATAGAGTCATGAGGAATTACTCAACTTCCCAAGGTAGGTTCCATGGATCTCTATCTCACAAGGTCCCTCAAGCCAATGCCTTTGCTCTTAGATCAGTGAGCAAAGTGACTTAGGGATGACGAATGCAAGAACGAGGGACTCTTTAGATTGATTTTAACATGAAATGCATCCTATTTATGCATGATTCTACAAATGAGTTAAACTAGATTATAAGATGACAAGGTTAGTAGCAATGCTATCCTAACATGATATGCTAGTTAATGATTTAAGCTAATGATAAGAGAAATACTCTAAAATGCTTATTAGATTAATTCCTATTACAAAGAGAGGCTAGATGTATTGATAAAATTGAGCATAAGTGAGATACTAAAAGCTTGGATGATCTTGAAAATGGAGGAATGAGGGATCTATTTATAGGGAAAATAGGACAATGGATGGTCAAGATTGGAGGAGTTAATCAAGGGTCAGGATTGAAAGCTATCAATCCATGTTTAGAATTTCCACCAATGAAATGGTGACAATTGTCAACATAAGACTACTTGAGAGGAGATGTAAGAAGCAATAAATGCTTGAGAAGACCTCTTGGTTACCTTAGAAGGTAAGGGTTAAGGTTAGGTTAGGGTTATCCAATGGATAAAGCTTTTACCCAAGGGGTAAACTCTTGTGCAAAGGTTAAAGGGATAACCATTGTCAAAGCAATGAATGCTTGATGAGACCCCTGGGTTAGATGAGGGTTAAGTTAGGCAAAAATTCTCTAACAATGCCACTAAGGGTTAGTTAACCATTAATGGTTTGAAGACTTTGGGGACAAATTTGTAAGAGTCCTTCCAAATTTGGGGGTATTCAACAAGTTAGCTTGTTGAAGGCATAAAGGCTTTAATGCCTTTTGAAGACTTTACTCCAAATTTGAGAAGTGAACTCCTCAAATTTAGGGAAAGGGGATAATGGATGGGGTTAGGCTAATTAATTAGGGTTAGATGGATTCTAGAAGAAATTAGGAAGAGGGTTAGGATGCAAGTGGGAGATGTAGGAAAATGCAAGTGGATGAGGGATAATAGGATGAATTAAAATAAATTACTTTATTTCAATTTGGTTGCAAATTGGGGATTTAAATAAATTAGGTTTATTTAATTGGGGTGAACTATTTAATTAAATGTAAATTTAATTAAAAAGTAGAGAGAAGGGATTTAATTAAATAAAATGATCTATTCAATTAAATGATGTAAAGGGCGTAAGTGAATTTAAATAAATAAATTGAATAATTTATTTAATTAAATAGAAGAATGTGGGTGATTTAATTAAATCAGATTTAACTAAATAGAGGAATGAGAATAAAATGAACATTAAGTATTCATTATGGAATATGGTCATTTTTATACGTCTACATTTTGCCCCTCTTTGAAGTGACGTGTGTGCACATGTTGATTCAAAGAAAATGATGTGTCGTCATGATTTGGTTATGATCAGTGTGATGTCGTGTCAAGATGTTCATGTCGTGCCCCAGATTTGATAAACGATGCCCCAAATTTGATAAATAATGTTGATAATGCCCCCTCGGGAGATGAATCAAAAATTTGAAAATTTGATTTGAGTTGATAATTTTGATTGCATTGTAAAATTTTTCCTATGTTGAATGCGATAAGTTGATTCATCTCCCGATAATGATGTTTGTGTGGGTTAGAAATGAGACTACGAGCAATTTACGTGCTCGTCTACGCAACCCTAATTTTCATTTACCCTATAAAAAGGTAAAAAGTGATTTATTTTGTCTCATTTGTGCTTATTGACTTTGGAGAAAGTGACACTTGGAGAAAAAGATAAAATGTCGATTCCATTTGCTTCTCATCGATTCGAGCACTTGCGGAGGTATTGGAGGCCCTCCATGTATGGACCACTGGTAAGTCATCCTTTTTGACCCCTTTTTTTATTTTTCCTTTGTCATTTTTAGGCATGTTTTTGAATTTTTTCATGCGGATTTAACGGTTTAGCGTGTCAGGTAAAAACCATAGCGCATACGATAAGTTGCATAGTACGTAGCATTTAATGAAGTAGGGTAGCATCTGGGTAGGTTAGGATAGTGCATGGGTGGGTTAGGGTAGCACATAGAAATGGGTTAGTGCATCGGGGGCACAGGGTAGCGTGCAGGGAAAAAAGGGTAGCTCGTAGGAAAGACCTAGCGCATAGGGTTAGCAGGGGCTCACATGGGTAGTGTAGGATAGTGCGTAGGTATGACCTAGCGTGTAGGGTTAGGTTCATAGCGTAGGGCCCAAGTAGGATAGCGCATAGCTTAGAAGTAGTGCAGAGGGTAGTTTAGGTGGTGCGTCAATAGGACAGGGTAGCGCATAGGTGCAGGCTAGCGCGTAGGGTTAAGGGTGTAGCGCATTGATAGGATAGGGTAGCACATAACCAGCAATTTAGCACATAGATAAGATTGTTTAGCACATGAGCAGAAAAATTTGGGTAAAGTAGGATTTTGGATGAAGAAAAATAGGTAGGTTTTTGCCAGTTTTGTCAAGATGGGTGTGAATTGTCAGTCTGTGTGTCTGTTGTCATTTGATAATGTGTCCAATATGAGTTCCAATATGGTTTTTGGATAGATAACTTGATTTGATTTGCAATGTTTCAAGTTGATGTTGATTTTATATGATGTGGATTTTGATATGGATGTTTGATATGAACTTGATTTGATATGCATTGTTTCAAGTTGATATATATGTGGAACTTGAGTTGTTTTACAAGCTGATATGATTGTGGAACTTGAGTTGTTTTACAAGCTTATATGATTGTGGAACTTGAGTTGTTTTACAAGATGATATGAATGTGAAACTTGAGTTGTGTTACAAGTTGATGTGATTGTGAAACTTGAGTTGTGTTACAAGTTGATATGATTGTGTAACTTGAGTTGTTTTACAAGTTGATATGATTTGATATGGAAATGGATTTGATATGATGTGGAACTTGATTAGATTTTCAATGTTTCAAGTTGATATGAATTTGATTTGGATATGAATTTATTTGATGAGGAAACTGATATTGGACTTATTTTGTTTGTGATAGGAGTGCATTGGGGTTGTTCATTCATGAGAGCGATTTTTGAGACCATGGTCATTGATACCACGATTGACATAGGCTGACAGGGATATCATTGAAAGGTGTGGCATATCCTCTTTGTTAGAGATGCCCCAGTATATCATTAACCAGGATTTATTGACAACGTTGGTTGAGAGGCGGCATAGTGACACCAACACCTTCCATTTGGTGACAGGTGAGATCATAGTGACACCTAAGGATTGCTACTAGATTTTGCGGATTCTAGTGGTAGGTGCACTTTTACCATATGAGAAGATAGAGGAGGGCGGGATAGAGGGACTTCGCTAGATTCTACAGGATGATATGGTTTGCGGATACGAGATCCCCTGGCAGGAGTTCATTGATTTGGATTACGCTCCTCTTCCATCAGTATCGACAGTATTAATAGGTGGTTTCTTATGTCCCAATCATAGGTTGAAGGGACTGGTAGTAGGATGGGGGTTGGTCCTGGAGAACATGGTGACACAGGGTCACCGATTTGCATGGGGGTCGGCTATGCTGGCCCACTTATATAGGGATCTGCATTAGGTGGTTTACTTGGGGTATAGCAGTTTATCCGCTAGAGTGACACTACTATAGGTATGGACGTGGGAGCATATTCCTGCAGCCAGGCCACTTGTGGACAGAGATAGGCCTGTTGGGTGCGCATATGCATATGGATATTGAGGGATAGTTGTCTAGCGTAAGCTGGGCAAACTAGAGCATTGGAGGAGAATGCTAGATGATATTGATATAGTCATCTGGAGACTGTATATGGATTGTGAGGTATGGGTAGAGGATGGGATAGAGATTCCCTATGTCTACATGTCTCGATTTTTGATAGGGCAGACACCCTTTTTGATTAAGAGATTTTTGCATAGCCGAGTGTTGCGGCAGTATGGTCGTCAGCAAGAAGTTCCACAAGGAGCATGCTTGTATGCTTGACAGAGATAGGATATACCAGAGTGGGGACCTACTATTGATAGCATGGAGGCGGTTGAGGATTTCTTTCACTTAGCTGGCCAGATATGGGACAACGCGTATGGGGTAGTGGATGCAGGGATGATAGAGGAGTTCGCCACACTATTTGTGGCACATGCAGTGGTTAGGATATCAGATCCAGCGAACATGATTCCTGCTTTTGACGATGATGAGGATGAGCATCCTAAGAGGCTAGGGAGACAGGGAGAGGATGGAGAGGATCTGGATGAGGGAGGTGGGGATGGTGGAGGTGATGATGGTGGAGATGGTAGAGGAGGTGGCTAAGGTCGGCGAGGGGATAGAGGCAGAGGAGATTGTGGGAGGAGAGGAGACCAAGGTGGAGATCGGGGGAGGAGAGGAGATAAGGGTGGTGATGGTGGAGGTGACAGAGGGATTTAGGTGGAGAGAGCAGTGCGGGGAGCTATGGTGGATAGAGGGAGGGGAGGTTTAGCTATCGGAGTTGGGGGTGAGGAGCGGGTGGGAGAGGTGTTAGCAACGGTGGGAGGGAATGACGAGTTTAGACAGCCGACTCAGACGAGGAGGTCTGATGTGTTACCCCACCAGCACCAAGGATAGGGGGAGGGATAGGGGGTACCACTTCGCAGGTACCCATCCAGATGCGGATTCTGACACACTAGGAGGAAGCACAGATTTGGTCACTGCAGTTATCAATACAACACCTATAGACATAGCTATTGGCGCATCAGCGAAAGATTACACAGCTGACCAAGGAGCGGCATACAGTTTTGGAGTAGTTGGATCGAGTCGAGGCTCAAGCAAAGACTTTGGAGAGAACGGTGACAGGTGGCCCAATGAGAGACACCTTGAGAGAGTTGGCTTTGAGAGCCAAGGAGGTGGAGTATTACCAGAGGCATTACGAGGATGCAATGCCCAGAGAGCACTGAGTTTTGAGTTTTATAGCTTTGAGATCCAGTCGATCCAGAGAGACTGGGTCAAGGACAGAGAGCGTGATAGGCCTACTAGATAGGATCCACCTAGAGATCTAGGTGTTGGGACATCTGCTGCGAGACCATCACCCTCAGGAGATAGTCATACCTAAGAGACGTTGTCTCTATTGTATTTTTATCATTTTGTTGTATTTGGCATAGACATGACATATTCTATATATTGATCATTATATACATACATACATATATATATATATATATATATATGACATCATTTTCCTTGATCCTCATGTGATGTGTTATGGATGATGCTTTCTATATGATTTTGATGTTTCTATGATGATGATGGAATACTTAGATGTATGTGATTTGATATGTGATGAATATGATAGGTTAATGCATGATGTTATGAGATGTATCTTTAAAATGAGATGTATGATATGATATGTTGTGAGATGTATCTTGAAAATGAGATGTATGATATGATGTGCTGTGAGATGTATCTTGAAAATGAGATGTATGATATTATGTACTGTGAGATGTATCTTGAAAATGAGATGTATGATATGATGTACAACTAATTGTAAAATGATATGCAACTAATTTGGCATCCTCATTCGTCCATTTGTCATCTCTGTATAGTCACATGTTTTTGCTTTCTTTGTAGATATCATCATTGAGCATTGAGTTGTTTGAGATATGTTGAAAATTTATACAAGCATAATGGTATAATTGAACCATAATGACCTGAGAAAAATTTACATGATTTTTGATTTTGCAAGATACAACAAGCGTCAAGGTATAATTGAACCAGGATGACCTGAGGGCGGCTTGCATATAAACAAACAAGATTAAACCATTTATATGCACAAAGTGGAATCATGTCATCAATGATATGTTGTGAATCACATCTCAAGACAAGTATTTGCATAGTACAAGTGATCACCTCACAAACATAAAACTAAAAAAATATTGGAGTGCCTATGACCTTCTCTAGCTTGATGCATCATTAAGAAAATATAGAGGATCCAATAGTTCAAAAAGTTCAAGTGCAAAATAGTCAAAACTTCATGTGAGATGCAAACATTTGATACTTCAGAAAATCATCCATCATGTGTTGTGAATCTTTTTAAGTGATCAATGTTTGTTTGTGTGATTGTTGATTTGTTTGTTGGATATGATTGTCTGAGTTTTGCTGCAAGTTTTGATTGAAGATAAAATTTTGATCAATGTTGCCCCTAGTTGAGTTTTCCCTTAATGTGGATATGTATCTAGTGATTACCAAGCCATGGTGGGATGCGGTGAAAGGATATGTGGATAAACCAGGATTGTGACTATGCTAAGTATGTCTTGGATAATGTGATAAAATGGTGGGTGATGGTCGATACTGCTTGACTGTGGATATAACAGCTTGTTAGGATAGATAGATAGATAGAGGAGTTGTCCTCTCACAATAGTGTTTGTTTCCAAATTTTCACAAGTTGTTTTTATTGTACCTTTTTATTTGCTTTTTCTTGATTTTTTTAATATTTTTTTTTTTTTGATTTTTTAAGTCAGTGAGACTTTGAATTTTTCTACTATACCAGATCCAGTACCGGTTTATAGCGTTGTTTCTTAGATAAACCCTTAACCTATAATTCTCATAATAGGTCTGCCTTAATTCGCCTAATTACATTCCTCCATGCTTACATAATTATTCACACAATGTTCTACAATGAACTCTCTTATATAAGAGTCATTTTACAACTTGCCAAGTCAGCTTACAATGATTTTACAATAATAAACAAAATATATTATTAACAAAATTCTTGTCGGCTTCTGTGCCGGTATGCTTCCTTTTACTGCTGGTGCCGGTGGTCTATGTGCCGGTGGTCTATGTGCCGGTGTAGAATCTGATCTTGCTAGTGTCGGTGGATTGCCTTGTCGATGACATAGGATTGTAAGGTTTCCATCAATGACAAAACCTTCAATCACCTACAATGTCTCATTGGAGTGTGTATTTGCCAACAATCTCCCCCTTTGGCATTGATGGCAACACTCATGAGAAAAATCCAAAAAGTGTAACAAAAAATTGAAGTCCAAAAAATTTTACCAAAAATGTGTACCAAAAGAATATGTGAACTCCCCTAGAGAAGATGAGTCTTTTGCTGATTATTTTTCTCATACCACTACTCCCCCTTTGGCATCAATGACAAAGGTTGTCAAGGTGTCAATAGAGTGTGGTTTCCTATCTCAACCTTGTAACCGGTTGGTTACAATTTGAAAAAGATCCGCCAAAACCAAATTCAGGCTTTCAAGAAACTTTTTGCTATCTTTTATTTCTGCCTCTGTCCTCTGAACTGTACCGGTGAGGTGTTGCATTTGCTCTGCCGGTGTTTTATGTCCTTGTACCAATGCATCGGATATTTCTTTCCTTAAGGATGCAAGGTAGTCCAATTTTGGACTTAGTTTCCATTTAAGATCCTTAGCCTTACTTTTTATTCTCTCCTTTTCTCTTTCCAGTTTTAGTAGTTCTTCCTCAAAACCTGTTATCTTCTACTCAAAAACTGATAATGAATCAGATGAGTTAATGAAATTGTCAGCTAGTTTGTTAATTTCTTCCTGTATCTTGCTCATTTTCCTATCTATGTCAACTGTCAAAAAGTTAGTCTTACAAGTGTCTCTGTACAAAGTTTTGAATTCCTTTAATGTGCTACACAGTTCCGGTAGAAGTGTGTCAAACTGCCTTGTACACTTCTTTATTTGTTCCTCAAAGAATTTTTCTTTTTCTTTTTCTAACCTCTCCTTGAATGCTTCCTCTTTTATTTGTTCAACTGTCACAGTGTTGTCAATAATATACTTAGACAAAGTGTCAAGTTGACTCAAAGAATCCTTATTATCTACATTACATTTTGGAGCTATCATCTTCAAAATTGGAATTGTATCATCTATAGCTTTGTATGCCTGTGAGCTACAATCTGTTATTTTCTTTATGGAGTCTAAAAGAACTTCAGTTACATTTGTTGATTTGAATCCTGCAGTTGAAGAGCCAACACTCTGAATTCCGCCAGTGGGAGTAGTATCCTTGCTTATGGTGACCTCTAGTAGGTCTATCTGTGTTTCCATTTCCTTAAGCAATGGTTTGTCTTGCTCAGTTGTTGTCGGTGGCACTAACTCTGTATTAACCTGTTGTTGTGCTTGTTACTCTATTTGTTGTTCTATTTGTTGATCAGCCTATTGCTCTACTTGTTGCTCTGTTTGTTGTTCTATGATACCATCTGTCGGTTTTCCTTCTGTGTTATCTATTACCGGTGGTTCACTAGCCATATCTATCTTACCAGTTGTGTCCTTATCTACCACAATGTTAACTTTCTGAGTATCAATATCAACTATGTATAATACCTCAGAATTAGGATTTGTATCCTCTTGTGGTATATCCATACTCTTATCAGTCGGTTGATCTTCAGTTGTTGCTATCGGTGGAGTATATTGAGATGGTGGGGGGAGATTATCTGTTATTTTAATGCTTGCAGGTCCACCAACCTTGCCTTTTCCCTTATCCTTGTCTTTCTGATACACTTTGATAGGTTTAGGATTTCTATACTCTTCCTATTTTTCTTTTTCTACAAGGAATATATCCCATCCATTTGTAGTTTCCTCTGCAACCTCATTCACTCTACCAACCATCAGTGCTATATGTCGGTGTGCAGTTGAGAATACTGACTGGTTAGCTTCAGATATCAAATCATTTATTTCCTTTGGTGAGTTTACTGGGTAAATAGCAAGTAGTTTCTCAATTTTTATTTTCTTGTCAAGCTCTACAACAGCTTGCCTTCTTGCTTCAAGTCTTTTGAATAGTTCAACCGGTAATTCATCCACAACTTGCATCAAGAATTTCTTGTAGATATCCAAGTGTAGAATTACATTGTTTTCAACTTTTTCTTTGTCATCAACTGATAGTGAATCATATAATTTGTTGATGTTCTTAAGCTTTCCTTCCTCTATTATTTCATCCAACAGTCTATCAATTGGAGCAATATTTTGTTGAGTCCTTTTCTTTGGTGTTAACTTTTTCTTCTTAGGAGTTATTTTCTTAGCCAAGGGCCTCACTGCCTGTTGTTTTTGTCTGGTTCTTCTAGGCGAAGGTGTAGTTACCGGTGAAGGTTATCTTTTCCTCACAACTCTTTTAAATGCAGCTGGCATATCACTCTCTGAAGAAGTTTCTACTGGTGAAAGGTGAGTTTCAGGTTGTAGTGCTTCTAACTCATCTTCAGTGATATCAGCTTGTTTGAGTACATCTTCTTTGATAGCCTTAGCCAGCCTTGATCATCTTCTCACTGTTGCTTCTACCTTCTTTACTCTTTTCTTAGATTGGATTTGATTTTCAATGGTTTCATCACTGCCAAATACCTCTTCCTTAGGTTCCTTGGGTGCTTCCAGAAGGGCTTTTGCATATGTTTCAATTATGTGATCATCTATTTCATAACCCATCTCAGTAACCCAAATTATTCTTGGGATAACTACCTCCATCCAGATCTCATCCTTCTTAATGACAAAACATATTTCATCCTTATATTTATTTACAATTGCTTGTGATAGTCTGATTCTAGTGTTCATCCAGACCTTTAATGCTTGAAAGTACTCATTAATATCCTTTTCTTTGTTTTCACCCATGTTGTTCAATAAGTCAGACAATTGTTTGCCTACCGGTATATCAAAACCGAGATTTTTGTTACCTATATTGGGCATCTATTTTGTTATATGTAGCATTAAACAGACAAGTAAATTACCAAATCTAAATGTCCCCTTTTTGTCCTTCTTAATCTTTCCCAGATTGTCAATAAGTTCATCCTTCAGCCATTCACACACATCAATTTTCACATTATGGATTTGGCATTTAGGACACTTCTTTGCAAAATGGTAAGAGTATTTTTCCATTGTCGGCTAGTAATATCTCATTCTTAGAAGTTTTTAGCAAGAGTAGGACCACTTGAATGTGTGCCATAGATACCTTCATGAAGCTCTTATAAAGCGGAGTCGGATTCATTAGGATCAAGGCAATGAAGAATAGTACCATCTAGACCTCAACGATACAAAGTATCAGCAATGAGAGTATAACGGGCGGCTTGCCAGATAAAGTTGCATTTTTGGTTTCGAGATAGGTCAATGGGTAAGATATTTTTTTTAAGATAGTCATATATTGGTCCGTATAATGGAGAGTCAGAACCGGTCAAGGCATAGATAACATGGGAATCGGAATGGTCATAGGCTGGGGAGAACAATTGCTCTACTAGAAACTCGTTATGACTTTGTTGCTCTAGAATTTGCAGTAGTGAAGCGATAGTAGCCATTGCATCAGTTGCTCTATTTTCTAACCTTAGTATTTGTTCAAAGGTGATGTGTACAAAATATTGCTTGAAATCATCCACCATTCGTTTGTATGGTAGCATCTTGTCGTCCTTCGTCTGATAGTCATTGTTGATCTGATTGATGACTGGTTGTGAATCTTCGTGCTTTTAATTTTGTGATTCTCTATTCCATGGACATTTTGATGTCTATAACTAGTGCCTCATATTCAGCAACATTATTTGTGCATGGAAACATGAGCCTATAAGATCTTGGTATGGTGTGCCCATCAGGAGTGATGAACACAATGCCAGCACCTGAACCATGTTGAGTATAGGATCCATCAAAGTATAGGGTCCATTGTTTGGTAGAAATAGCAAGAACATCCCTATCCAAAAATTCGATCTCCATTGATTGTTTTCCAGGTAGTGGTGCTTCAGCTAGTTGATCTGCAATTGCTTGTCCTTTGATATCTCATTGCTATGTGTATTGGATATCAAATTCACTAAGAATCATGACCCATTTAGCCAATCTTCTTGTAAGAGCTACTTTGCTGAGGAAATATTTGAGAGGATCAATTTTTGCAACCAGCTTAATTGTGTGAGCTAGCATGTAATGCCAAAACTTTTAAGAATAAAATACCACTGTTAGACAAGCCTTCTCAATGAATGTATAGTTGAGTTCATATCCATTTAATGTCTTGTTGATGTAATAGATAGCTCATTCTTTGCCTTGTTGATCTTCTTGTGCTAATAATGCCCCCAGTGATATATCGATTGTTAAAATGTAGAGAATGAGTGGCTTCCCTACTATTGGCGGTACTAGAACTGGTGGGTTCATTAGATATTGCTTGATTTGATAGAATGATTCTGCACATTTGGCTTCCCATCTGAATGGTACATTTTTATGTAGCAAATGATTGAATGGTAGAATTTTATCTACTAGTTGAGCAATGAATCACCTGATGGACTGGAGCCATCCTTGTAGAGATCTAAGTTGACTGATGTTCTTTGGTGGTGGCATCTCCATTATGGCTTGTACCTTTGCTGGATCCACTTCAATTCCCTTAGCTGAAATTATGTAGCCTAGTAACTTGCCTGATGTAACCCCGAAGACACACTTCTTAGGGTTGAGCCTGACTTGGAATTTCTCCAATCTATTAAAAATATTTTCTAAGATGCTTAGATGTTCTACTTGAGTAAATGATTTAGCTAGTAAATCATCCACATAGTCCTCCATGAAGGTATGCATCATGTCATGAAAGATTGTTGTCATTGCTCGTTGATAAGTTTCTCCTGCATTCTTTAGACCAAAAGGCATGACATTCCAATAGTACGTTCCCCAAGGATAGGTAAACATTGTTCTATCTTGATCCTTGGGGCTATCTTGATTTGATTATAGCCCGAAAAACCATCCATTAGTGATAGCATTGCATGGCTTGTTGTGAGGTCTACAATTATGTTGATACTGGGAAAAGGTAAGTCATCCTTTGGACAGGCTTTGTTGACATCTCTAAAATCAATGCATATTCTAATACTGCCATCTATTTTTGATACTGGTATGATGTTGGAAATCCATTTAGCATAGTCAATAGGTCGAATAAATCTGACGTCTAATAATTTCTTCAGCTCAACTTTGACCATGAGTGCTATTCATTTTTCTCAATTTTTGCTTGATTGGTTTAGCTCCTGGAGCAATGGACAAGTGATTCATGATTAACTGTGGATCAATCGTGGGCATATCTGCATACAACCAAGCAAAGTTGATCTACTTTTCTTTGAAAAATTTGAATAAACTCTAATTTTTCTTCCTCTATCAAAGATTCTACAAGGTGTATGTTTTTGGTTGCTTCTGTTGTACCAATATTGATTGATTGAGTGGGCTTAATCAATATGGGTGTTCACTCCTGATAATGTTCAGGAAAAGTGTCAAGTCTCCCATCTTTAGGTGCCTTAAAAAGGTTTTCACCCTCAAATGTGTCCTTTATTTTTACTTTTTTGTGATCTATTGCTGCCATTGACTGGTTTTCAGCAGTAGATTCTTTATTTTGTTCATTTTTGCAACTGAGAGACTTGGTACTCCCCTGCATGTAGATGTCGTTACTTTGTTCACTGGTAGAGTTTGTTTCTAGTTTGACGTTACACAAGTAATGGATAATGGATTCATCATTTGGGAAAATTGGTATGTCATGATTTTCAGGTTTGTCCCAGTATATGAGGTCAGGAAAAATAAGTGGTAAAGAACCATTGGGTGGATCAAGTTCAATTGTTGTAAGTGTCAGGATGGAGATATCATCGTGGTTGGTTGAGATATTAAATAAGTTAAGGATTTTGTCAAGGTCTTCGATGGTATCATCTTGTGTGTAGACTTGCTTGTAATGTCAATGCTCATTTTCCGTGGCGTCATAGATATTCTATGGACCAAATTCAAGTAGTCTAGGTTTTGTGTCATGTTCTCCTTGAGAGATGGGTGTATGACTGTCATTTGCTGAAATATCTTCAGTAACATTAGAATAATTACCCCATTCATAGTCATTTGAATTGGTCTCAAAGGTATTATCCCAGATTCTGGCAATGCTGTGGACGGGTATGTAGGTCCCGGAGACAACTGAGAGGGGGGGGGGGGGGGGTGAATCAATTGTCAAATAAATTCAAACCAAAAACTTATTAACCAACTTAATTCTTAATACCAGTAAGATAGTTAAGTATGCCGGTAGACAGTGTTAATAGTAAATTGCTATACCGGTAAGAATTAATGCATGAAACATAAGCACAAAGTCATCCACAACACATGACACCAATATTTGTACGTGGAAATCCTGTAAGGGGAAAAACCACGGTGGGAAACCTTACCCACAATCAGATGATACTACTACAAATAGTAAGTGTACAAAGAGGGGTCTGCACATGCAGAAAGGCCAACAACCTAGAGCTCACTGCTCAATCACAAATGGGAGTCACACTGAATACAGTTGCATGGTTAAATCCAATGAGAATGTACTGCACAAAATAGCATCTTCATATGATGGATTCAGTATCGGTATAATGCTGATATGCTTCTACAAAAACCTAACTTCACCTTCAAATGATGTCTTCGTGTATATCCCTGCTTGATCTCGCATATACCCTTCCTTAAATATTTTTCGCATTCCACACTTGATCTTACAAATAAGATCTTACATTTATACCATACCCTAAGACCAATTTTAGTAGGTCGGCTCTACAAGATATTACAATAAAAACATTTTACAAACAATACAATATCTGATGCAATAACCGATTGAACATGTCGGCTTAATGCATTTACAACAATAATAAATCATCTCCATAGCGTGCCATGCTAATCTGGAAAAGATAAACCTGTCGGTGTAACCCTAGATAACCTGGACCTATTTGCTGGTAAAAGCAAATATGTAAATAAGAATATACCAATGATTATTACTTCAAAATAAAGTGACCATATGATGTCTTTGACATTACCCAGTGTCTTCCATGTCATTGCAGGTACCGGTGAACATTATATCTTGCCGGTTAACCATATATCGGTAACTATTGCACAGTTTACTGTTTGCTGGTGAATGTTGTTGGATCTCCAAAGTAGGTGTATGTAGTAGGTGTTGACATCAATGACAAAACCATACCAAAATACCAACAATCTCCCCCTTTGGCATTGATGGCAACACAAGATGGAAAAACCATCAAAGTGCCAAAACAGAAATGCCAAGTACAAAAACCAACAATCTCCTCCAAAGATTTATTTTCAATACCAATCTCTCCTTAAATGTGTTTTTCCAAAATCTCTCCCCAAAAAGATAATGCTTTTTCCATAGATTTCTCTCCCCCTTTGACATCAAATGCCAAAGTCACAAAAAGTCAAGTTCATACAAAATACCAACCAATTCAATATACCAACTACTCCCCTAAGAAGTAGCTTCCTCATCAAATACCGGAATAAAAGATTTGTCCATTTAATTCTATTGGTTGATGATAATCATCAACTGTCTAATTCTCTACCGGTGGAGGTAAGACTCCGAGCTGATCTCTAAGATACTCAAAAGTTTCCTTAGGTAAAGGTTTTGTGAAAATATCTACAAGCTGTTCTTTAGTATTCACATAAACCAGTTTTATCTCCTTTTCTTCAACTTTTTCCCTTAGAAAATTCAATTTGATAGAAACATGTTTTGTTTTAGAATGTAATACTAGATTCTTAGATATATCAATTGCTGTAGTGTTATCACAATATATAGTAATAGGTTCCTTGCATTTTACCTTTATGTCTTTCAACATTTGCTTAAGCCAAAGTACCTGTGTACAGTTTGTTGCTGCTGCAACATATTCTGATTCTGCTGTTGATAAAGATGTACAACTCTGTTTCTTACTTAACCAAGAAACTAATCTCATTCCAAGAAAGAATGCTCCTCCAGTGGTTCTTTTTCTATCATCCACATCTCCTGCCCAATTTACATCTATGTATGCATATAAATCAAAATTTTCATCTTTAGGATACCATAATCCAAGATTTGTTGTACCTTGTAAGTACCAGAAAATCCTTTTTACTGTTGATTCATGATTTTCCCTAGGATTACTCTAAAATCTAGAAACTATACATACTGCATTCATAATATTAGGTCTGGTTTGTGTCAAATACAGTAAACCTCCTATCATAGATTTGTATCTAGTTGGATTAATAGGTGTAGATTCATCCCTTTGAGATAATTTGCCATTTGTAGTCATAGGTGTGCTTACCGGTTTAGAGTTCTCCATCCCAAATTTCTTAAGTAGTTCTTTCAAGTACTTAGATTGACTGAAAAATATGCCTTTATCAGTCTGTAAAATCTGCAATCGTAAAAAGAATTTTATTTCTCCGATCATAGACATTTCAAATTCATGCTGCATTTCAAGAGAAAATTCTTTGCATAATCCATCTTCTCCTCCAAAGATTATATCATCAACAAATACTTCCATAATCAAGATGTCATCATTAATTACTTTGTAATATAAATTGCTATCTGCATTTCCTTTAGTAAAACCCATCTTTAAAAGATACTTATTCAATCTTGCATACCAAGCTCTTGGAGCTTGTTTTAATCCATGCAGAGCTTTTCTTAATCTGCAAACCATATCATTGTCATCTGTCAAGGAAAATCCATCAGGTTGTTCAATATAGACTTCCTCTTCAAGATCTCCATTCAAAAATGCACATTTGATATCCATTTGATAAACTTTGTAATCCTTGTGAGCTGCAAAGGCCAAGAATAATCTAATTGCCTCAATTCTGGCTCCCGGTGCAAAGGTCTCATTGTAATCAACTCCTTCTTTCTGAGAATATCCCTTACACACTAGTCTTGCTTTATTTCTGACAACCTTACCATCTTCATTGAGTTTGTTTCTAAATACCCATTTGGTTCCAATTACATTTTTATTTTTAGGCCGGGGAACTAATGTCCAAGTATTATTTTTCTCAATTTGTCCTAATTCTTCTTCCATAGCTTTAATCCAAAATTTATCTTCACATGCCTCATTGATAGATAATGGTTCAATTTGAGAAATAAGACATACCTCTTCATTTGCCAATCTTCCTCTTGTCATGACTCCTTTAAATTTGCTTCCAATTATCTGATCTTCAGAATGATTCAGTCTTACATACCGGGATGTCTTAGTCTGTTGTTGTTCTTCAATTACTGTGGAATCCTCTGATAGTACCGAAGTAACTGGATCATCATTCTGTACCGGTGGATTTATTGTAGGTTCATTTGTCATAATTTATGTTCCCGGTTCAAAGTCTATATACCTTGAAGTTCCTCTGAATTATTCATCAATCTTTACATTTGTACTCTCAACAATTTTCTCTAATCTTTTATTAAAACATCTATATGCTTTACTCTTAGATGAAAAACCAAGAAATATTCCTTCATCACTTCTAGGATCAAACTTACCAATATACTCATCTCTTCTAATATAACATTTACTTCCAAAAATTCTAAAATACTTAAGAGTAGGAGTATTACCAAACCATAGTTCATGAGGGGTCTTACCGATTTCACCTTTGATGTGAAATTTGTTGAATGTATAGACAGCAGTGCTTACTGCCTCTCTCTAGTACACATGTGGTAGATTTGCTTCTGATAACATACTTCTTGATGCATCCAAAATAGTTATGTTTTTCCTTGCAACAACTCCATTCTGTTGTGGTGTTCGAGGTGCTGATAACTGTCTTTTGATTCCATTTACTTCACAGAATGTATTAAAATCTTTAGATGTGAATTCTCCTCCTTGATCTGATCTTAAACATTTAATTTTCTTACCGGTTTCATTTTCAACCATTGCTTTGAATAGCTTGAACTTCCCAAGTGCTTCTGATTTTTCTCTGAGAAAAGTAACCTAGCACATTCTAGAATAATCATCAATAATTAGCATGAAATATCTATCACCTTGTAAGCTTTTAGTTCTAGCTGGACCACATAAATCAATGTGAATTAAATCAAGAGCATTATTGGATTTTTCTGGAATACTTTTGAAACTAGCTCTAACTTGTTTTCCAAATTGACATTCCTTGCAAATTGTATTATGAGGTTTCACAATTTTAGGTAGATCTCTAACTGCCTTAGAAGTACTGATTTTTACCATGCAATCAAAATTTACATGACATAGTCTTCTATGCCATAGCCAACTTTCATCTATATGTGCAATTAAGCATGCCTTTTCACTATTGTTCAAATGAAAGATATTACTTCTAGTCTGATTACTGGTTGCAATTTCCAAACCAGTTCTATTCATGATTTTGCATTTTCCATTTTTAAATTGTAACTAAAAACCTTTCTCAACTAATTGACCAACACTTAAAAGTTTATGTTTTAATCCTTCAACATAGTAGACATTGTCAGTGTTATGTTTACCATCAAGAGATATTGAACCCTTACTTTTGATTGAACAGGCTTTGTCATCTCCGAATCTTACTAAACCTCCATTGTATTCTTAAAAGTTCAAGAATTTACCTTTGTCTCCAGTCATGTGATGTGAGCATCCTGAGTCAATAATCCATTCATCCTTTGATTCAACTTTAGCTGCGAGGGCTTGTTCTACCGGTTGAGCAATAGGTACCGGTTGATCTTCTGTTATAGAAACAAAGACCCATCCATTGTCTGTTGGATCCTCATCATAATCATCAGTCACACCTTCATCAGCAATGTAACAAGATTTATCTTTGTTTTTCTTAAATCCGTATCTCTGATATTCAGGATTAGGTTTGTATGTCCTTCTAGCTTCTTCTCTTAGTCTAGCATGTCTATCAGGGCATCTTGAAGCCATATGACCAATCTTATTGCAGTTAAAACATTTAAAGGGTGCTTTACCTTCATACTTACTTCCAATTGGACCTTTTGGCATTTTTCTTGCAAATAGTGCTTCAAGTTCTTCAAGCTCTTCATTCTCCTTCCTGGTTTCTTCAAGTTCTCTTGCATAAAAGGCTCTCCAATCTGATTTGTCAAAGGATGGAGCAGATGATGTTGATGCTTTGAAGGCCAAATCAGTTTTTATAGTAGTAACAGGACCAAATTCCTCAATTTCAAAAGCTAAAAGTTTTCCAATCAATGTATCCCTAGTTACTGATGTATTAGGCATTGTTCTCAACTCATTTATAGCAGTAACCTTCATTTTATATGCCAGTGGCAAACCTCTTAAGATTTTTGAAACAATCTCATCTTCACTCAAGGTTCCTCCACAACATTTGATACCCAAAACAATTTCATTTACTCTTTCCATAAAAGCAGAAATCCTTTCATCTTCTTCCATTTTCAGATGTTCATACCTGACTCGGAAGTTTTCAAGTTTTGCAATTTTGACTATGGAGTCCCCTTCATTCAGTGTTTCCAAATGATCCCAGATAGCTTTTGCAGTGGACCTATCTGATAATCCCATGATTTGTTGATCTGATAATGCGCTCAAAAGTGTTGATCTGACCAGCTACAGCAACAGTATAACCATTCTTAGTAACTTCCCAGATGTCTTTACCAATGTAATTCAAATGTGTCTCCATTCTGATTTTCCATATCCCATAGTTGGTTCCATCAAGTTTAGGATTATCCTTTCTAAAAGAATTAGTAGACATTGGATCTCCTCAAGTTGTTAAACTTCTGCAAAAAGAGGACTAGGTTATGATACCAATTGTAGGTCCCATAGACAACTAAGAGGGGGGGCGGGGGGGGTGAATCAGTTGTCAAATAAATTGAAACCAAAAACTTATTAACCAACTTAATGCTTAATACCGGTAAGACAGTTAAGTATGTCGGTAGACAGTGTTAACAGTAAATTGCTATACCGGTAAGAATTAATGCATGAAACATAAGCACAAAGTCATCCACAACACATGACACCAATATTTGTACGTGGAAACCCTGTAAGGGGAAAAACCACGGTGGGAAACCTTACCCACAATCAAATGATACTACTACAGATAGTAAGTGTACAAAGAGGGGTCTTGACATGCAAAAAGGCCAATAGCCTAGAGCTCATTGCTCAATCACAAATGGGAGTCACACTGACTACAGTTGGATGGTTAAATCCAATGAGAATGTACTACACAAAATAGCATCTTCATATGCTGGATTCAATACCGATGTAATGTTGATATGCTTCTACAAAAACCTAACTTCACCTTCAAATGATGTCTTCGTGTATATCCCTACTTGATCTCGCATATACCCTTAAATCTTTTTCGCATTCCACACTTGATCTTACAAATAAGATCTTACATTTATACCATACCCTAAGACCAATTTTAGTAGGTCGGCTCTACAAGATATTACAATAAAAACATTTTACAAACAATACAATATCCGATGCAATAACCGATTGAGCATGTCGGCTTAATGCATTTACAACAATAATAAATCATCTCCATAGTGTGCCATGCTGATCTGGAAAAGATAAACCTATCGGTGTAACCCTAGATAACCTGGACCTATTTGCCGGTAAAAGCAATTATGCAAATAAGAATATACCAATGATTATTACTTCAAAATAAAGTGTCCACATGATGTCTTCGACATTACCAAGTGTCTTCCATGTCATTGTAGGTACCGGTGAACATTATATCCTGCTGGTTAACCATATATTGGTAATTGTTGCATAGTTTATTGTTTGTTGGTGAATGTTGTTGGATCTCCAAAGTAGGTGTATTTAGTAGGTGGTGACATCAATGACAAAACCATACCAAAATACCAATAGGGTATGTTGTAGGGTGAAAATAGGTCTTTGATGATTGATACAAGTCTGATAGTTTTCTTTGATTCTGTGTCAGATCCTATTTCCACTCTTTGCATCTGCTCATATATTGGCTCTCCTTGGGGAGGAATGATATTATCAGGAGGTGATTCCTCTTTGTCAGACACTGGTTCTTGAACATGATGTACTTCTGCAGTAGACACTTCTTTCTTTTGATTGATGGGCTTCTCTTGATGTTGCTTTCATTCTTGATATTCACGTTCTTTGCGTATTGTCTCTGCTAACTCAAATAGTGCTTCCTGCCATGAGTCCTCCTTGTATTTCTTCTTTGCCTTCCACTGAGGTTTTTGGTATTTTCTTGGTGTCTTCCTTGGTGGTAGAGTGTGTTCATATCCCAATCCTGTTTTGTCTTTACTAAATTATGAAGGAGGATCTAATGGTTCTGTGACACCTTCCTGATGTTTGTCGACAGGTCCTTTGCCATTATATCCCGTTTGTTGCATGATTAAGTAACCTTTTTCATACAAGTGTGTTGGTATAGCTATTTCCATAGTATACGCTCTGTCTTCTTCCTCATCCTTGTATAGCCAACTAAGGATGTCATTTTCCTCTTATTCATGTGCTAGAGTGCCTAGTTGGATAAATTTGCCATCAAACTTGGTGATGGGTTGTGTTGCTTGATGTGTTGATGTTGTAGGTAATCCATGAGATTTAGGCGATTCTGGTAAGTTGGCTAAACACAAGGGTTCCAAAGAGTATTCTCCCATGCCTTGCTCTTTGATTTTCATTTTCTTCTTGAAATCCATAGATAGTGATTAAGACCTGTCTTGTTGAATATCTGGTGCCGAAGAAATTTGTTTTTCTCTATTATGTGGAACCAAGTTGTCTTGGGCTGCCCACATAGCATTACAATGTTGAAAAGGGTTATGATCTACTGATATAGAAATCTCTTGTCCATTGTAGGGGAACTTAACACACTGATCATAAGTAGAAGGTACTGCTTGCATTTCATGTATCCAAGGTCGACCCAATAAGATATTATATGTGAGGTCTATGTCTAATACTTGACACATAGTGTCCTTTTTTATTGGTCCTACTTGAATTGGCAACATTACTGTTCCTTTAGATGATCTCTCTTCATCATCATATGCTTTGATAGTGATCTTTTTGTGTGGACCAATAGATTGCTAAGAGAAGCCTAATGCACAGATAAGTTTCAAGGTACAGATATTGAGTCCAACTCCTCCATCTATTAATACTCTTTTGACTCGATGCTTGTAGACCAAAACTTCAATGTGGAGTGTAGTATTGTGTGTATGGCTCAATGAGGTTTTATCATGCTTAGAAAAGGTAAGGTTATGAGGCCCTGTCATATGAGCCACCATGGCTTGGAATTTGTCAGCATCCAGATCTTGAGGGACATTTGTTTCCAATAGGGCTTGTTACAAGATGTCTGTGTTTTGGAGAAATTTTTAGCATCTCCAGTATAGATATTTGAGCAGGAGTTTTGCGCAATTGACTGACTAGATCATATTAAATTTTGGGTATGGTGTTTGTTGTTGATGTATGCCCCTTCAAGACATATTTTTGAGCTTTGGTGGTTACATTGACGGATTCATGTCCACGCTTGTCTTTGATTGTGATGACGTTTACTTGATTGTCCTCGGCAGATATATGATTGATGGTGTTATTGTATATATGACTGATACAATCACAACGTGTATCATTTGAGGTAGAAGCTCCATCTTTGTTGTAGTTTGGAAGAGGATTCTTAAAGGCTCCATGGTCACCATTTGTCTTGAGACCATCGATTGTTAAATCGCCTCTACCAATCATGTCTTGATCAATGTTTTTCAGTCTCATGCAATCATTTGTTTGATGACCTTTGTTGCAATGAAAATCACAAAAGTGTGAGTCTTTCCACCAAGGTGGTTTGATTTGTGGTTCAAATTTGTTGATTGTTGGTAAGGAGATAATTTTGTTTGCCAGGAGTTCTCTGAATGTTGACTCCAGTGATTGCCCTAGTGGTGTGTGAATGCATTTTAGAAAGTTGTTGGTGTTACCTCGTGAGTTTGTATTAGGTCCTCGATTGGTGTTATTTCTTTGGGTATTTTTGGTGTTGTTTGTGTTGAGATGATCTTGATTGGTATTCGGTGCATAAGTGTTAGTACCTTGGTTATCACCTTTTGGATTCTTTGTAGCTTGAGGATTACCTGATAATGCTAGCACTGGTTGCTTGGATTTTGCATCATTTAATTTGTTTCCTCCTTCATTTCCAGTGTTTTTTTTTTTCTGGTCCAGAATCCGGATTTGTCTAGGTTGTTGTTATTTTGGTTGTTGTAGTTGGATGAATTTGTTCCTTCTTTGAATAATTTCAATGTTCCTTTCTTGACACATGCTTCCTCTACTTGGATGTCATTTTCAATCAATTTGGAAAAAGATGGTATGCATTGAATTTTGAGTATGTAACTCATCTCACTATTCAAGTTGTCGATGAAAATTTCCATCTTTACCTTATCGGGCACATCTTGAGGATATCTTGAAACCATACGTCGCCAACGTTGAAGGAATACCATGAATGTTTCATTGTTTTTCCATTTGGTATTACAGACATCTAGCATAGTGATAGCATGTTGAATGTTGTAGGAATATTGAGTTATGAATTTGTTGACTAACTCATCAAAGGATCTGACAGGAGGTGTGATTTTGGATAACCATTCCATTGTTTGTCCTCCCAAGCTTCTTGGGAATAACCTCATCAAATAGGTGTCATCATGCGAAAATTCAAGACTCATGGTACAAAATTTCTGAACATGATCACGAGGATCGCTTTTCCCATCATATTTGTCAAATTTGGGAATATCTGAGTTTGGGGGAAAAGGTACCATGTTTAATCGTCTATCAAAAGGATAAGGACAAATTTCAGTCAAGGAGTATCGTACTGTTGTTCCTTGTTGCATGTCTTGCATTTGTCTTTGCAACATTTGTATTTTCTAAGTGAGAGCAATCAAAGGTACATTTGCCTACCGAGGGAAGAGTTCCTCCCTTGCATTATTTCTAAGCTAAAATGGCGTGTGTTGGGGTATGTTTTTCTCAGGGATGTTTTTCTCAGGCAAATTATGTTCTGGTATGTTTTGTTCAAGATCACATGCTTCCTCCTCTCTTTGTCATTCTTGATAGTCATAATGTTGATACCTTGTTCTAAATATGTCAGTGTCAAAGTCTTCAGAAAGTTTAACTCCTTTGCTTGTGAGCATGAGTAGATATTTTTCTTTGTCATTTTCCATGAGTCTTTCCACAATTTTTTGAAATGAAGCGATTTCTTGACACTCTTGGAGGAGTTCCTAAGAAATTTTGGTGTCTTCTAGATTTGGACATTCGAAAGGGTTTGATAATCTTCGATCCATGCTAGACTCTGGTTACATTTTGCTTTGTTTGTTTCATTGAGAGCGAGTAACAGTGGGCATCTAGTAGAAGCTTTTTGTGACAAAGGGAACGAACTCCTCTTCGATGTTTTGTTCAAGGGTTGGTGGTTCAAACCGCGGTATGTTGTAAGTGATGCACTCTTCAGGGAATAAGGCCAGATTGATCTTTCCTCCTTGATTTAGGCTTTGACTGAATGCTAATTTTTGACAAAATGCTCTACTCCTCAATGGTTCCTTGTCAAATTCGTTGGTTTTGATTTGAAGATACAAGTGAATATGACAAAGGAATGTTCGATGAGATTTGAAGAGTTGGCGATTGATGTATAAAAATTTATTCCATTTGGCAATTTTCAGAGAACTGGGTTGTTGTTTTCTCAAATTAATACTCTTTCTTCTCAAAATGTGAGGATTAGTCATGCATAAGCGATCAATGGTTTCCTTTGATTTGTTTTGCATTTGGTTAGCTTGTTTTGGAAACTTAAGTTTTACTTTATCAAATGAAGGTTTAGATGCCCCCTCATGACAAAGCATGTCAAATGATATGGAATAAGAGCTTTCCCGATATGGAAACTTGATTTCACAACTTGGAGTTTTAAAACAAGTGTGTTTTTGGATAAAATCTGTTTGTTTGAAGGACCTTTTGATACGTGTGATGATGTTTCCTAATTTTGGTAGGAGAGATGTGTTTTATCTCATGACTAGTTTTTAGATTTTGACAACTTTGTGTTATGGAGAACTTGCTTTGGGAATATTTTGCGATACTCTGTTTTGATTTTTTGTTTGATGAAGTTCAAATTGAGGAAAGAAATCTTCCTAAATTTTTTTCATATTTTTTTAAAATAGCCTCTGTTTTGCCCCCTGTTTTCTCAGTTTCTACTACGTGCTAAGACAGAAACCAAATGCGCTACTGAATTTCCTCAACATGCTAAAGAATAGACTCCACGTGCTAAGCTGCCCTCTGCAACGCACTAACTGGTTTGTTTTGAATTTATTTTGGTCTAAAAGGTTATGCGCTAATATGGGCTGCTAATGCGCTAACTTTTGGTCACTACACTCTAATTCTTGATCCCCACGTGCTAAGTTATTGCTTCAACGCACCAGAATGTTTCCAGAAAGTGCTAAGTTTAAACTGCTAGTGTTGGATTTTGATGAAGCGTTAAAGTTCATAATGAATGTGCTAAAGTGAAGTTTGAGTGTGCTAAAGGATGGTTTCTACACGCTAAGAAGTTGCTCTTACGTGCTAGACTGCCTTGGTAGTTTGACTTGGTGGTTTTCTGCAATTTTTGGAACTTTGTTTTTAATGATGATGGATGATTTTCTGAAGCAATAAATGAAAGCACAGCACAAAAGTGGTAACCATTTTGCTTAGTCAAAACAATGAGTGTATGTTCTGCGAGGATGTGTTCAAATCCCTAATGTTTTAACAGGTTTAGATACAACAACATACAATTTAGTCAAACTCTTTATTCAAGGGTCATAAGTAATATCATAGCCCACTAGTCTCGATACTCCATCAACTCAAACAGCCTTGTCACCCCCTAGGGGGCGCCCATTTTTTTGCCTTTTGCCAGAAATTAACCCAAAGTGAATTGCTTCACAATTGAGTGGTTATCTTGGGAGATATATGGTGAGTGATCTTGGGGGTGGATTCTTCCCCACCCTTGCACTATGATATTATAAATGTTTGGATATTGACTCAGCTCAAAGTTTCTATGCTAAAGTTCATAATCAGGCTTCTTGTTCGGCCGTTAGTGATAAACTCCCTCAGGAGGCTTCCCAACCTTTAGAACAAAGGCTTTATGTATCTCAAGGATACTAGGGGAAGGCTAATCACTGCGCGCAATCATTGAAAAGGACTTTCATCACTTTCCACTTTTGATTATAGTGGGTTGGAACACTTGGCATCAAAGTCGTTTCCCACTTAGGTCGTTCCCTTCACATCGGCCAAAGAATGGCTTTAAGAGTTTTTCAACCCCTCGGGAAGGCAGCTCTACTAAAGGATTTAATGCAATAAACACTGAAAGCGTAAGAGTGGTCTGGCTTTTTGATCACCCAGTTAAGGGGGGAGCATATTCCTTCCACTTTCGCAGCAAAGCAAACAAGTGTTCTTTTTAACTTCTTATTGCAATGATTTGGTAAAATCTATATGGAGATGTTGCTCCACAAAAACATGGTGTTTATTTTATCCCTTCAAAGCAATGATTATCTGATCTAGTAAAGGAACCTGGTCAACAAAGCAAAACTCTGATTTGGTGTCAACAAAATAAAATCGCCAAAAGGGGAAGAACTTCCCTCTTTAACTTGAAACAAAAATTTAAATAAGTGTGGTTCTTTTTCCTTGCAAAAATTGAAATTGATCCTTTTATGCACCAAAGGATGGTGAGGTTCTTTTTAAAGCTCTTTGTTTGCAAAATAAAAAGATTGTCTTGTTCTTTTTAGAGCCCAAAATAAAAAAAATTCTCCTAAAAAAGCAAGAAAGATGTTTTTGTTGTTCTTTTTATTTGCCCAAAATAAAGATGAGTTCAATTTTATCCAAACAAGAATTAAAAGACTTTAAATTTTAACTAACTTAGCTAAGTTAGTAAAAATTTAAACTATTGTAACTCTTAAAATAAAACTAAGCTCCAACCTGCAAGAAACTGTCAGAAACCCTGCAAAATATCAATTAAAACAGTTAGAAAACATTGGCTCTATGGACTTCTACAAGTCTAGATTTAATCTTGGTTGCAAATTAATTTGTTTTCCTTCTATCTATGATATGCTATAGAAAAGACTGTATGCGCTACAGGATAACCAGGATGTGCTATCGAACAAACCCGATGCGCTTGGATATTTTCTGAATGCGTTGCTCTATTAATTTCCCACTCCGAGACCTATAGGAAGAATGTTAAAAACTCTATGCGCTAAGTGATGGTGTCTATGTGCTAGGAAATGAGTCCCATGCGCTGAACAGTGTACTAGATGCGCTAGAATGTTAGCCAGATGCGCTAAGGGATGTTCCCCACGCGTTGATTCTTGTTTACTGCGTACCTACAAAGTGGTTAGATTCAAAAACCGATTTGATTAATGGGGTTGGACCCCATGGTGGGCGCCAGAAATGTATGTGGGAAAAGCGGGACAATGAAACTCAAAATGTGAAAAATGATGTTCAAAGGGCTTGTCCACACACCCACAGGACTTCTTGGTGCAAGTTATGGAGTCATGAGGAATGACTCAACTTCCCAAGATAGGTTCCATGGTTCTCTATCTCACAAGGTCCTTCAAGCCAATGCCTTTGCTCTCAGATCATTGAGCAAAGTGACTTAGGGATGACGAATGCAAGAATGAGGGATGCTTTAGATTGATTTTAACATGAAATGCATCCTATTTATGCATGATTCTACAAATGAGTTAAACTAGATTATAAGATGACAAGGTTAGTAGCAATGGTATCCTAACATGATATACTAGTTAATGGTTTAAGCCAATGATAATAGAAATACTCTAAAATTCTTATTAGATTAATTCCTATTACAAAGAGAGGCTAGATGTATTGATAAAATTGAGCATAAGTGAGATACTAAAAGCTTGGATGATCTTGAAAATGGAGGAATGAGGGATCTATTTATAGGGAAAATAGGACAATGGATGGTCAAGATTGGAGGAGTTAATCAAGGGTCAAGATTCAAAGCTATCAATCCATGTTTACAATTTCCACCAATGAAATGGTGACAATTGTCAACATAAGACTGCTTGAGAGGAGATGTAAGAAGCATTAAATGTTTGAGAAGACCTCATGGTTACCTTAGAAGGTAAGGGTTAAGGTTAGGTTAGGGTTATCCAATGGATAAAGATTTTACCCAAGGGGTAAACTCTTGTGCAAATGTTAAAGGGATAACCATGGTCAAAGTAATGAATGCTTGATGAGACCCCTAGGTTAGATGAGGGTTAAGTTAGGCAAAAAGTCTCTAACCATGCCACTAAGGGTTAGTTAACAATTAATGGTTTGAAGACTTTGGGGACAAATTTATAAGAGTCCTTCCAAATTTGGGGGTATTCAACAAGTTAGCTTGTTGAAGGTATAAAGGCTTTAATTCCTTTTGAAGACTTTACTCCAAATTTGAGAAGTGGCCTCCTCAAATTTAGGGAAAGGGGATAATGGATGGGTTTAGGCTAATTGATTAGGATTAGATGGATTCTAGAAGAAATTAGGAAGAGGGTTAGGATGCGAGTGGGAGATGTAGGAAACTGCAAGTGGATGAGGGATAATAGGATGAAATAAAATAAATTGCTTTATTTCAATTTGGTTGCAAATTGGGGATTTAAATAAATTAGATTTATTCAATTGGGGTGAACTATTTAATTAAATGTAAATTTAATTAAAAAGTAGAGAGAAGGGATTTAATTAAATTAAATGATTTATTCAATTAAATGATGTAAAGGGCTTAAGTGAATTTAAATAAATAAATTGAATAATTTATTTAATTAAATAGAAGAATGTGAGTGATTTAATTAAATCAGATTTAACTAAATCGAGGAATGAGAATAAAATGAACATTAAATATTCATTTGGGAATATGGTCATTTTTATATGTCTACACATACAATATACAAGCAACCACAATCCATGCAGGCCTTTGAATCCCTATCAAAGATATGTGCCCTCTAACAAACCATTCTTTGTTGCTATTTCAAGAACAATATAAACATTTAAAATACATTCTAATAAACAAAATGGGTTTTTTATGTCCTAAATTGATTTTAAAAATAGATACCAGATTGCGCCAAGCATTCCCTCATAAATAAAACCATTTGGAGGTGTCTCTATAATTCTTGTTGATGATCTTGGCCAGCTCCCCCCTGTAATGGACAAACCTTTGTATACTTCTCATTCAACAGTTCTTACTCTATGGTGTTCTTTCACGACAATGGTCACTTTAGATACAACTTTCGGCCAGCAAGGCACATCTGGATCTCAACAAAGATTTCAAACTGTGCTTCACAATATTAGAAATGTGTTTCCATTATAATCCAATTGGAAAATTCTTATGGCTCGAGTGACCGTAGAATTAACTATTGAAGAAAATAAAGAATTTAACAAATCGGTGCATCTTTTTGCAACCAATGCATCAGCTAATTTGCACAATAATAAAATGTTAAAAGGATTAAACTTGTCAGTTGCTAGAAGCCTTGCTCAAATTGCAAAACAGCCTAATACTGAGTTTGAAAATGATGAACAACTTCCATATGAGATCCTCCTTTGTATAAATCAGCAAGTAATTGTAATTGCCAATTTATCTATAGAAGTTGGTCTTATAAATGGCTCATTAAGCTGTATCAAATCAATTATCTATGAATCGAATTCAAAACCTCTAGATTTTCCAAAATATGTTGTTGTGGAGTTTCAAAATTACACTAGCCCACCTTGCAATGTTGATAATCCAAAAGCTATTCCCATTTCTCCAACAACAAGAGGAAGTCGTACACAGCTTCCCCTCACAATGGCTTGGGCTATTACTATTCACAAATCTCAAGGCCTGACATTGAATAGAACAACAATGGATATTGGCAAAATGGAAAAACAAGGACTCACATTCATATCTTTTTTCAAAGCAACATCACTTGAAGCTATACGTATTGAATTTTCTTTCCCTTTTGAAAGATATTCAAAATTGGGAAACAATGCTTATACCGTTCTAAGGAAAAAATAGGAGGTTGGGTTGCAAGTACTCTTAGAAAAACACTTGACTACCACTTATGAAACATGCTCATTCTGGTAAAAAGTATAAATTCATTATTGCACTTTTCAGTGTGCTTCACTTTAATTACTTCCTTCATTTCTAACTAGAATTATTTTCTCTAATGCATAATATACATAGTTACCTTGTCAGCAAATGAATGTATGTTTCTCAATTGATTATTGTTTCTATCAATATTGTTTGGCTCAATTTTAATAGTTTTTTTTTACAGTTATTGCATTTTGTGGATATGAAAAAACTAAATTGCAGTTCAAAAAACTTGATGCCTGTTTAAATTCCAATCTTCCTCAATTTACAAGGAAATTTGTTACTCATATATCACTTGTCACATGTTATTTGTTGCATAGGCTACATAATTACATGTCATGGCAATTTCTCTTTATTGCTTCTTCAATTCAATTAATTATTATTGTTCACATCACATTATTCTATATTGCCACTTTTCAGCATTTTACTTGTTTCAATGACTACAACGTTGATCACCCATTCCTCACTTTCTACCTTATATTTACATATTTTTCAATTCTTCTTATTTTCACAATCAATATCATGATTGTCTATAATATAGACCCTCAACAATCATCAACGATCCTTTTGTTCAAATAGCTACTCCTAAGTCAAAAATGATGTGCTTCATCTTATTATCATCTTCAATATTGCCTGAACTTTGCATCATTTTTATTTCTTTCATAACTTAATTAATGTGCCTCCTTTTAGAAAGTAAATTAATTGTAAGAACAAGTACCCATTTTTTCAGTTCTTAGCTTTTGTTTATACACTTTCAATATACTCTTTACTTCATCTTTCATAGCAGCATTACATATATGTTTTCTCTTCAGCAGCAAAGTACATTTGTGTTATACAAACAACTACTTTGAACTAAAAAGTGTGGTACTTGTTCTTATTTTACTATTATTTTATCATTTGTTTTGGTGCCACTAAAAAACAACCTGATAAATACTTAACACTTTGCATGGGTTTTGTGCAGGAACATGTCTGCTCAACTCAAGCAAAAAACAATCTTGTTTTAGCAAACATCAATACTCAAAGCAAGAAAATTGACTTTGTTATCTAAACACCCATTGTCATCTTTATGTTTGTGTGTGTGTGGTTGCCTCTATGTCTCTATCACATAAACCTTGCAAACAATATAATTTTTCATATGAAATCTTCTCCTTATGCTTCATTCATTCTTCTCTAAACTACACATTTGGCTGATTAGTGCATTCCATCAAAATTTATGTCAATATACATGATAGTTACTTGTTCAATCAGCAGAGGAGGGATGAGAACCATTGGATGGGGATTGGGGTTCTATCGACTAAATGAAATTCCAGATATCTAAAACATTTTAAAAACATATACTACAAATATTAACACCGAACTAACCTCTCAAATATATATATATAGAGAGAGAGAGAGAGATGTGTATATATATGCATTAATATGTATATTTGTATACATATCTATATTTATATGTGTGCATATTTATACATGTGCCTCTATGCATCTGTCATATGAACCTCTTGACCAATATCATTTTTTGCACTGAATCTTCTACATATGGTTCATCCATTCTTGTCTGGAATGCACATTTGGTCAATGTGTACTTCCCATTGAGTTGCCCACAAATATGTATGATCCTTTCTTTCTCAATCGGTGGTGGAGGGTGGAGAACGATTGGATGGGAATAGGGGTTCTACCGATTGCAACTACATACAAAGATCCAAAAATAGAAAACTCGAATTCCTTGAAGATCATCACCAATAATTATCAAGCCTTTCTATTTTCCTTCTCTTGTTTTGAGAATTCCTTGAAGGTTTCACACATACGCTGCTCCAAACCATTCTATGCATCGCCTTTAACGTCTGCAACCTCCTTCCAAGTAAGCACATCCTTACCAACATTCCATTATCATTTAATTATCCGTACCATATTTTTATATTTCATCTAAATGCAATCATTACTTGTTCATTCAAAATGTTGATTTACTAACCTTCCTATTGTTCCATTGTAGGGTAGGTTGCTTCAACTCTCGGATTTTTTCTCTTCACATGAAACAACACTTCCTATTCTAGCACATGCCACCAATTCTATCTACGAAACATTTGTGTCCAAGTTTAAATTTTCTCCTTCTAAACAAATATGTTTTTTAATTTAATGGATGTTCCACATTAGATTTCTACCATTTCAATACATTTGTATCATGTCTCAATTAACTCTTTAATTTGCACTTGTGTCACTTAAATTCCATTACAAATAAAGTTGTTTCATCTTTTCATATGTCCATTAATTATTGTTTCCATTCATTTAATTGTTTCCATTCAGCTATTGCATTTTATATCCTTGCTTTTTGCTATTACACATCCTGACTTTATACATGTCATTATATAGTACTTTTCCCCAAAAGAAGGTTGATGTAAAAGATTAAGATACAACCACAAAAGTTGTAGTTCTTAAATACACTTATATGTCATTCAAATAAAACATTCATTCTGAATTAAGTCAACTTCAATTCTTCGTAAGTCAAAATGCATTGATCTTCTACTCAATATATTTTTTTTCCTGCTTTAAAATTTGATTATCTTCATTATTGTTTTCATCCATTGCAATGTTGTCATTCAGTTATGACTTAATACATATTACTTTATAATAGCATTCCTCAAATAAAAGATGATGTTAACCTTTGATCTATTATGCATTTTGTAGACACCTAAATTTGATTAATTTAATTAATTGAATTTAGCTATACTAAATGCTCTTAAATTAAATAATTATGCATTATTTAATTAATTAGTGTTCCCTCCTTCTAGCTAATTAATTTTGTTAATTATGTTATAGTCCTCTTTTAATTAATTAATTGACAATCATAAATCAATTAATTGATTAAATTTGATCCCTTCTTCTATTAAATAAATCAAATGCATAGTTTGATTCTTTAATCCATGTTGACTTTTTTTTCTTAAATTCTCTCATAGAATTAATTAATTTTAATTAATTAATTTTATTTTCCCACATGCCTCATAACTTTAATCCTCATCTAACTCTTCCCCTAACTTAACCCATTAATTAACCTTGGGTTTTAATAACTCTTTTATTTCTTCCCACTACTTTCCCACCCCATATGTGTGTATTCTTAAATATTCTAATAGTTGGAAATATCTTAATATTTGGAAATGGATCTTTTTATTCTTTCCAACCTCCTTTCCACTCCATATGTGTGTATTCCTAAATATCCTAATATTTGGAAATATCTTAATATTTGGAAATGAATCCTTTTATTCTTTCCAACCTCCTTTCCACTTCATATGTGTGTATTCCTAAATATCCTAAGTCATGAAAATATCATGGAACTAATTATTAAAATTAATTAAGTTTCCTCACATGTCTCCTAACTTTAACCCTCACCTAATTCTTCCTCTAACTTAACTCATTATTTAACCTTGAGTTTTAGTCATCCTTTTATTATTTCTTCCAACTTCTTTCTCGCTCCATATGTATGCACATTCTCAAAATATCTCAAATTTCCTAAAATTTGGGGAAGTTTCCTAAAATTTGGGAAAATATCTCAAATTTCTTCAAACATGGGAATACCATGGTTTTGTAATCTCTTTTGGAATAGAACCTTCCAATTTCGGTGTCTCATTCCCAAATGGCCATGTGTCCTCAAGGACACATGTCATTTCTTTGACATGTGTTATTCTCATGCCTCTCCATCTCTCCTTCGAGCTGAATTAAAGCCCTCATTTTCCTTCACAAATCATCCACTTTTTCATTCTCATACTGTTATAATGTCATTTTAGCTACCCACTTTCATTTTCATACTCTCATAATGTAGAAATGCTAACTGATCTTTTTTGCATAATCACATCCATTTAGCATAGCATTTTGTATCACATCTTTCTTAGTTTTCATGTTTGCATTCACTATCATGCAACACAATCGAGTATCTACCATATAGCAAGCACTCATCAAATCAAGGGACAATCAAATTGAAGGAGGAATATGGATTTTGCACTTTAATTTTTGTTTATTTAGTTTTTCTTCCTTCTTAGCATCATAATCTTGAGTGTGGTTGAAATATGTGTCATTTAATTGTTTGGTTTATCTTTTCAATAGTTTACATTCATAATTTTATGCACACATTTCTGGCATGCCCAGTGGGACCCACTTCACGAGTCCATCTCATGTTTTTTGTTATTTTAGTATGTTATATTGCAGATTTTTGACACTTGCAGGTAAAACGTAAGAATAAATGTGAAATGTCCGCCTTGATAGAAGTATTTTTCATCTCAATTTCAATTTCTAGAAGTAGCGGGATTGCTTTCTGAAGTGGCAAGAATGCTCTAAGTTTTTATTTTCTATCATTTTCTCAAAATTAAATTTTCTTAGCTTGTTGCTAACTTGCTAATGCTTGTTGTTTGATTGGGTTTTGCTAATGTTTGTGTAGTTGCATCCCTTGTCAAAAACCCCAAAGCTCAAAACTCTAACTTGTTTGTTGCAGAACCGCTAAAGAGGGGTGCAGTTGCCAAAATGTTTTTGGGGTTAAAATAAATCATGTGTTTTCTTGTAGTTAGCAAACAACTAAATTTCATAAGGGAATGAACCTTTGTCTTTCATGTCTAGCATGCTTGTGCATCTAGAGTCATCCTACTATTAACACACACTATCCTCTCCCTTGGCTCTCGTGGTCCTGGGTGTAAGAGAAAAGTGTTAACGACGCTCAACTTTTACTTTTTAGGTAGAAGGGTCTACCTCCCGAGTAGCCAATAAGGTCAGGTGAGAGGGAACGGCCCAAGTGGTACTCTTTCAGTTCGTTATATAAATATTCATGATTCTAGTGAAATCCATAATCAACTGGTGTCGTTGGGTTATGTCAATGGTTTCCCTTAGTATCTACATGCAAATACCTTTGTGATCTTGACGAAATTCAAAATCCCTTGGTGCTTGTTTGGCAGATGCATAAAAACTAGTGTTTTACAGGCTGGGATATCTCTTAAATGAGCTAGCCACCACATGTATAGCCACCAGATTTAGCCTAAAAGTACCTCCACTATGAACCAATGTTTTAGCAGCCACAATCCTTCTACTTGTTGTCTCGATCATTGTGATACATGCATGCCAAAGATATCCCTCATGTACTCTTCAATTTGAGAGAAATTTTATCAAGATCTTAGGATCTTTAGAAATTTAAAGCTTGGCATGCCCGAGAAGTATGTGTAGTAGAGTGGAGCCAGTGCTGCCAAGCTTCTATCTATCCTATTGAATGTGGTATTCTGGGCTAGGGGATTCAACAAGTATTGTCTCTTGAGCAACCTAGGAAGTGCATGATTGATTTTCATTTTTCATACTCGCATGTTTGTCATGTTTGGTGTCAAAAGAATCTGTCAAAAAATCAATTCAAAATATTAAACATCTCACATCACTAGGTCCTAGTTTGGTCTTCTCCTTCAAATAATTGACCTCTCATTCTAGTGGGTTTACGTCAATTGTCTCGTTATGCTATCAAAATTACCTAAGTTAGGTGTCAAATCAGTTCATCTTGGTTATCATTGCAAACCTTACGTCGTTATTATCATCTACTAGGGTTTTGACTTGTATGGTCACTTTTATCATCTCATTTTCTAGTCATCACCTTGGTTGTCATCACCTCAATTATTGCATCATCATTGCCTTCTTCCTAGGTCATCAATCGAACATCAAACTTCATTCCTCTTTCAAACTTCTTCAAAGTCAGTCCCCATGCTAGTATGAGCTTGTCATTCATCCTATTCTGAGCTTTAGTCTATTGTCCTTTTTCATCTTACATCTCTCCAACTCATCAATTAATCATCATGTTCCAATTTTATTATGATGAGTTTGGCCATCCTTTATTTTCTTCCACTGCATTCCATTCTGATGATGATGAGAGCATGGTTGATCAACACGGATATGAAATCAAAAATCCTGATGCCCTCATCCTTAGTAAGCTTGCAACAAGTGTCAGGTACCAAAATCCAATTGTTCATCCTAGCTACTCTACCATTCCTCTATGTGTATCCACTCATAATCCTTATCACACCTTTGGCAAGGGAAACCCATCATGTCCTCTGCCTTTAATTCCTTCATATCTCACCTCCACGTATCCCTCATATGCAACATCCATACCTCCATATTTTCCCATGGTCCTATCTCAACCCCCATCTTTTCCTCACAACACTACCACTTAAATCCATACTCCAAATCCACCATCTCATTATCCCCAAATCTATTAGACAATCAATAATCCTAATCCACCATCTCATTATCCCCAAATCCATTACACAATCCATAATCCTAATCCCCCATCCTATCTCACTTCTCCATCTAATCCTAATCCCCCATCCTACCTCACTCCTCCATCCAATCCTAATCCTCCATCTTACCTCTCTCCTTAATCCAATCCTAATCTTCCATCTTACCTCGATCCTCCATCTAATCCTAATCTATCATCCTACCTCAAACCTCCATTCAATCCTAATCCTCCATCTTACCTCTCTCATCCATCCAATCCTAATCATCCATCCTACCTCACTCCTCCATCCAATCCTACTCATCCATCCTATATCACTCCTCCATCTAATACTAATCCTTCATCCAATCTCAATCCACCATCTTCCATCCCATTATACACCAAAATACCTTCATCCACCTCATCCTACCTAAATCTACCACCATTTGCTTCATCATACCACAGTCCTCCATCACCCACTTCACCCTACCTTAGTCCACCTTCATCCACCTTGTCCTACCTCGATCCACCACCATCCACTTCATGCTACCACAATCCTCCACCATCCACTTCATCCTACCTTAGTCCACCTTCGTCCACCCCATCTTATCTCAATCCACCAACTTCACTTCCAACTCCCACACCTATCATTCCTATCCCACCTCCTACCACCATCGAAAACCTCCCATCCATTGAGATTTTCTAACCACAATCCCCATCACCTACTCCTACCATCATCCAAACTCAATCCAATGAGCCTCACATCCTTCCATCCACCTCATCTACCCCAATTCATGAACCTCTCACCCTTCCATCTACCTCGTCTATCCCAATAACCTCTCATCCTCCCATCTAGTCCATCCACCCACATCATTGAACCTTCCATCCTTCCATCTGAAGAGTCTACCCACTCACCCCTCATCACACCATCCACACCAATCCCCTCATGCCAAGATCTTGTTTCAGAGCATGTTGAAATAATTATTGATCCAAACCAAGATCCTAAAAGTCCATCCACTCCATCTCAAGGTCCCTTATCATTCCTTCATCCAAATCAAGATCCTACCAGTCCATCTACTCCATCTAAAAATCCCTTATTATCCCTTCATCCAAGTCAATATCATCTTGCCCCCATATACTACACCTCTTGATCCTCCATTTCCTCCTATCTAAACCTCCCACCACCATCACTTTATCCCCTTGGTTAGCTTACATCCATCCATGGAAGTTCACTTAGAGTAGAAGAACATCTCATATACACCACCCATTCTCCTCCATCGGATAAAGGACTTGCATCTTGTTACCCAGAGAACAAGTATCCTATTGTGGATAAAATGCTCAAAAAAATGAACTATCAAGTTAAAGGCTTAGGCCTACATGAGCAAGGTACTTTGGAGCCCATCCATGTCAAATCACATCTAGGATCTCATGGTCTCAGTTACATATCTCAAGGCATTGCATCCAAAAATGTTGGTACAACTAATACAAAATCCAAGTATGCTTCCAAACACACCATCGCATCTTCTCATCATTCCTCCAAATCATTTTTTTTCATCCCCTCTCCTCCATCATATAAATCCAAAACAACCATCCATATCCCTCCTTCATCCTTTAAATCCATTTTGGGTCCCTACATCCCAAAATCCACCTTCGTATATCCCCCATAGGCTAAATCCATTTTTGGGCCCTTATATCCCAAAATCCCATCCTCCATATTTTCCTCCTTGTCCCTCTATACATAGATCCAATATCCCCATCACCCATCATAAACCTTCATCTCCTTTCATTCCTAATCAGGATCAATAAAGGCACATATCCCCAAATTCCATCCAACATCCTACCACCATCACTTCATCCATATTTTATCCATCTCCTACACCTTCGCACGCTCCTTCCAACACTACTAGTATCAATTTGGATGCCAAATCACAAATGCATAAATCTAAACATCCACAACAATATGAATATGACCATGTCCACTTCAAAAGACATGCTCCAACAAAGCAAAATCTGATACAAATTTGCAATGAATTCCAAAGGCCCACTAAAGAAAAAACAAGAAAAATGTGGATCCCAAACCAAAAAGAAGTAATGCATCTAAAAGAAAAATCTCCAAGGGCATCCAAAGTTGCTAGTCCACAAGCTAAGCATTCAACTCTTCCATCTCCTAAATCTATTTTGGGTCCCTATGTCCCAAAACTACCTATCATAATTCCTCCATCCTATATGTGTGCTATATCCATCTCCTCTTCGCTCATCCCACATCCCCCACAACATGTGTCAATGTTGGTCCTGACAACATATCCCTATCACACTCACTCTCCCTCATTCCATATAAACACTTGCCACTTCCATATCCCCTACACCACATATATTCCCCATCAAAAACATATAATCCAAGACTTTGCATAGTCTACTAAACTTAATAAAATTGTACCAACATCCAATGATCACTCCAGATGGGCTACTAATACCTTGATATGAAACTTGATGCTCGAGTCCTCCATCCCTCTTTCCCAAATCCATTTATCCTCATCTATCTCCATCCATTAATTTCTTCCCAAAAAAAAATTCAAAAAATTAAAAAAACAAAAAGTCAAAAAATTAAAAAAAAAAAGAAAAAGGAAAAAGAAACAAAAAAAAAGTAAAGAGAAAAAATCATCCAATGGTGAAAACTTGGCAAACATGCACCTTGGACAAGTACCTTGATGAAAACCTATCAAACAAGTGTCATGTGTAGTTCCCCTCATCCTTTTTCTTTCTACACTCAAGGGAAAGTTCTTCTAGCCATCCATCCATCACCTCCTCCATCTCATCTCCCTACCATACCCATCGTATCCTATCCAGTTCACTTCCTCCATCCTCTCCTGGATCTTGATAAAAATAAGAGGTCACCATGTATACATTCTTTGGACACCCCTTGGACTCTACTCCCCATGACATTATTCCTTCATTTACCTTTGTATCTGCCCATCCTTCCTCCCTTCCATGTCATCCTTTCGCATACCTTCATAGTCCTTATCCAGCCATCACCCTATCTTCCATCCATTTCCATCAACTACCTATCCTCTTGTCAGTTATCTTATCATATCCATCCATCCACCGAACCTTTATCTCCCAATTCCTCCATCTCTTCATCCATAACGTGATCCATCCACCAAACCTTTATCTCCCAATTCCTCCATCTCTTCATCCATAACCCAATTCATCCACCAACCCTTATCTCCTAGTTCCTCCACCCCTTCATCCATAACTAGTTTCTCTCCCAATCCTCATCTACCTCCGTCCATTCCTCCTTCATCCTTTCATCTCCCAACCACATCCACAGTGCTTCCATCTTTGAATCCTTTTCATCCTATCCTCCATCCTTTCATCCCTCCTCTCATATCATTCCATCACTTCTTGCATTCCTTGTCATTGGTATCTAGATCTAGGATATCCCCATGCAATTCAATGCCATTCATCCAATCAATACATCTATTCCTTTCAATCCACCATCACATACAAATCCTATCCATCTCCTTCAACTATCCAAGGTCAAACGCTAATCAAATCATCCAATCACATCCTTCGTCTTGTTCCTAGCCTTGTTGCAAGCCTTGATTGCAATACAATCATCATCGTCAAGATTAATCCTTCCCAATCCTTGTGTTGTTTTGAGATATATCGTTCTTACATCAACAACACCCCATCAATCATCAATCTTTGATGCCTTTTCATCTTGACTGGGGCAACATCATGCTCGTCCTTGGGTCTTCCTCCATCATCCATAGCTCTTGTACATCTTGTAAATAGGTGACGTTGTACATGTGTGTATGAGTCCCATCCTTAGATATCATATCCTATTAGCTGGTCCTTCAACAATCATCTTTGAGTATCTTTCTCAACATTGTAAGGAAGTAAAGTAGCGGAAACAACTTCCTACACTAACCTTGAGAGGAGGGTAATGCAAAACTTTTTCAGATCGTTACAACAGTTACAGAAAATAGAAATAGATATAATAACATTCATACCACAACACAGTGATTTACGTGGGGAAAACCCTTTCGGGAGAAAAACCCCACCCTCCAAAAGCAGCTCAATATTTTATTCAGCAATCAAAAACAGATTACAACATACTTGCAGAGCAAGCTCTTCGCAGGAGTACCACTAATCAGAGATTCAGAGGCAACTCAATAGCCATAAGGCTCTTACACACTACCTCTATCTCACACACCTCATAAATAGGAGATACAATACAAGAAACTGTCAAACGGTATTACAAAACCATGGGCTAAAACCACCCAATAAGGTGTAGCCGACCTTATCTCCCTTCTAGATGCCCTATGACATGTTAAAGCACACATCAACATGTGTCGCTCCCTTTTACAGCTCATTTATGTATCCGATACAAATTATTTTTCCTATTTCAGAAGTACAAACTTCCAGAGGCCATAACTTGAGAACCGGGTGTCCGATTGACGAACCGTTTGAAGCGCCGGAAAGCTCGCGAAGTGCTCTATCACATCATAACCATCTTCGCCGGTTACAGCCACTTTTCAGGGCGTTTCGGAGCCTCTAAAGTCCCCAAAATTAAGTTTAAATATTTTATTGCACCCCTCCAAGACGAAAACATTAATATCTTCAAAACTAGCTGTGACCTTGCAACGCAACTTTACCGGAATGCTTATCTAGCCAACCAGAAGCTTCAGGGAGAGTTTCGCACCATTTCGTGCTCAAATGAAAACTTACTATAAATAGTAACCTCGCATAAATGCAAGGTTGAGACACCATTTTTCCCAACAAATCTCCCACTTGTCGAACACCTTGCAAGAGCGGAAGGGAATGTCAACACAATGAATCAATTGCTAGGGGCCATAAGGCCCATAGACTCTGAACACCATCTGAACTTCTCTGTGCTCATAGCCTTAGTTAAAGCATCTGCAACATTCAGCAAAGTTTCCACCTTAACCAGCTTCACCCTACCATCTTCGACCATATCTCTAACAAAATGATACTGAACATCAATATGTTTGGTCCGGGCATGAAATGTCGAGTTCTTAGCTAGGCTAATTGCACTCTGACTGTCACAGTAAACTGTCACTGTACCTTGTTTTATTCCAATATCTGAACACAGTCTCTTAAGCCAAATGGCCTCTTTACAAGCATGAGTAGCTGCCATATACTCTGCTTCAGTAGTGGATAAAGCAACCACAGCCTGTCGCTTACTCATCCAACTAATTGCACCACCAAACAAAGTAAACACATAAGCACTGGTGGATCTTCTGCTATCAATATCACCTGCCCAATCTGAATCCACATAACCATGGATATCAAGGGAAGTCATGTCTCCAACTGAATTACCATGATAACACAAAGAATACTCTGAAGTACCCTTCAAATATCTGAAGACTCTTTTGACTGCATCCCAATGAACTCTACCAGGATTAGACATATATCTAGAAAGTACTCCCACTGCTTGGGCAATGTCTGGTCTAGTACAGACCATAGCATACATCAAGCTTCCAACCGCACTCTGGTAAGGCACTCTGCTCATGTCTTCCATCTCGAATGGGGATGTAGGACAATCTGAAATAGATAGTTTCATTCCAACTGTAAAAGGAACACTCAATGGTCTACAATTCTGCATGTTGAACCTCTGTAACACTGAATTCACATACTTACTCTAGCCTAGCCATAGCTTTCTGTTCACCCTATCTCTTCTAATTTCCATCCCAAGAATGTGCTTTGCTGCACCAAGATCTTTCATTTCAAATTTAGCAGCGAGCTGAGACTTCAGTTCTGAAATCATACCTTTCCCTTTACCAATGAATAGCATATCATCAACATACAATGCAATGAATAAGAAATGATCACCATAAGATTTATAATAAACACAGTGATTTGATTTAGAACGTTCAAATCCCAAACTCAACACATATGTATCAAATTTCTGGTACCACATCCTAAGAATTTGTTTGAGGCCATACAAAGATTTCTTCAATTTACACACCAAATTACTTTTGCCTTTCACCACATAGTGCTCCGGCTGTGTCATATAAATATCTTCCTCCAAATCACCATGAAGGAAAGCAGTTTTCACATCCATTTGCTCAACCTCTAAATCATAAGCAGTAGCAATAGAAAGCAAAAATCTAATGGACGTCATTTTTGCAACAGGAGAAAATATCTCACCGTAATCAACACCCTCAACCTGAGAGTAGCCTTTTGCAACCAACCTTGCTTTATACTTCTCAATGCTTCCATCTGAACCAATCTTTTTCTTGAACACCCATTTACAACCAACAGGTTTTCGTCCTTCAGGCAATGGTACAAGATCCCATGTATCAATCTTTTTCAAAGCTGCCATTTCTTCCTCCATAGCAATCTTCTAGGATTCTGCATCATTCATACCTAATGCCTCTTCTATAGATTTCGGTTCATCCACACTAGTATTCAGAGCAAAAATACATCCCCAATCATCAGGTGAATACTTTTCAGGTGGTTGTCTATGTCTTGTAGACCTTCGAACAAGCTGAGTTGGAGGTTCTTCCTCCTCTTCTGAAGATTCAGAGCTAGACGAGCTCTCCTCAAATTCTTGCCTATCTAGGGGTCTCGATTCAACTCTTTCAGGTGTAGAAGAAAGTTGAATCACATCTTCTTTTTTAGTCTGTTCTGGCTGCAATGTAACAGAAGGAGACTTAATTTCTCTAAAAATAAAACTTCTACTGTGAATTACCTTTTGTGCAACAGGGTCCCAAAGCTTGTATCCTTTCACACCATAACTATACCCAATGAAGATACATTTCACAGCCTTGTTCTCCAACTTTGTTCGCTTCTCCTTTGGCACATGTGCATATGCCTCGCAACCAAAAACTCTAAGATGTCTCAATGAAGGCTTGTGACCTGACCATGCTTCCATAGGCGTTTTATCAACAAGAGCTAATGTAGGAGACCTGTTAATCAGGTAGCAAGCAGTGGCAACAGCTTCAGCCCAAAACTTTTGTTCGAGACCAGCACCACTCAACATACTCCTAGCCTTCTCCATTAGTGTCCTGTTCATTCTTTCTGCAACTCCATTCTGCTGTGGAGAATACAGAGTTGTCTTCTGTCTGTTAATTCCACAGTCTTTACAAAATCTATCAAAATCATTAGAGCAAAACTCACCGCCATTATCAGTTCTCAAACATTTTATTTTCTTTCCAGTCTGCAACTCAACCATTGCTTTAAATTCTTTAAAACGACTAAAAACTTCAGATTTACTCTTTAGAAAATATACCCATGTCCTTCTACTAAAATCATCAATAAATGAAACATAATATGTGGATTTTCCAATCGAAAAGACATCTACTGGACCAAACACATCAGAATGGATAAGATCCAAAACACCACAAGTTTTATGAGAACTCGAGTAAAACTGAACGCGGTTTTGTTTTCCATAAATGCAATGCTCACAGAAATCAAAGTCAAGATTACAGTCATTCAAACCTTCAACAAGGTTTTTATTTTTCAAGGTCCTTAGACCCTTTTCTCCAATGTGGCCAAGTCTCTGGTGCCATAACATAGTCTTCTCTGCAGGTAACTTTGCTTCAGATGAAAGAGCACCCTTAGGTACCCAAAAACCATTTCCATCTGCTGAAGGTGAAACCTTCAAATCTTCCAGTGAAGTATCCGCAGATTTACTTTTTACAGAAGTGCTATTACACTCAACAATGTATGCTTCAAGCTTATACAAAGTGCCAAACCTGACACCTCTAGCAACTACCATAGCACCCTTAATCATCTTACATCCTGCTTCAGAAAAGACTACCTGCACACCCGCATCTATCAGTTTGCTCACAGATAATAGGTTTCGTTTTAATCTAGGGATATGCAGCACACCATTAATCCTTTTTATTCTACCATCAGAAAACCTGATTTTAACTTTACCTCGACCAACAATGTCTAGATGTGAATCATCACCCAAGTACACCTTACCTCCATTAAATCCTTCATATTCAGAAAACCAATCTCTATTGGAAGTCATATGAAAAGATGCACCTGAGTCAATTAGCCAGGCATCATTACCTGCATGAGTCGCCAAAGCCGCAATAAATGCATCGCCATCTTCCTTGTCGGACTCAGAATTAGAATCGAACTTTTTCTTTTTCTTCTTCTTCTTTTCTTCTTTGCAGTCCTTACGGATGTGACCCGGTTTACCGCAATTCCAGCAAATGACTTTGGACTTTCCAGGAGATTTCGATCTCCCTTTGGATTTGGACTTGCCGTGCTTCTCATTCTTCTTGCCTTTCTCTTTAGGTCTTCCATGAACGGTTAGGGCTTCCTTTGAACTGATGGATACCTTCCTTCGCATCTCTTCACCGAGTAGGGCACCCACCACATCTTCAGATTTCAAAACAACAGAAGTACTACCGATAGCCATAACAAGAGAATCCCACGAATCAGGCAAAGAACAAAGCAAGATCTGACATTTCTCCTCCTCGTCCATCTTAACACCGACGGATACTAATTGAGCCACCAACATATTGAATGCTTCTAGGTGGTCTGCAATTCGTCCACCCTCTTCCATCTTCAAGGAATACAATTTCTTTCTTAAGAAAATTTGATTTAATAAAGATTTCACTTGATACATCTCACCAAGCTTAGTCCATAGCTTCTTTGCAGAGTTTTCTTCATGGACATTGATTAGAACAAAGTCTGCCAGGCACAGTCTGATTAGACCCTTAGCTTTTCGGTCCATAACATCATACTGAGCTGCCGCAGTAGGATCTGAGGGCCTTTGGACATTCGCATCAACAGCATCCCAAAGATCTCGATCTATTAGCAGATCTTCCATCTTCAGCTTCCACATCTCAAAATTACTTCCATTAAATTTCTCCACCTCTATTCTCCCTGACGAACTTGCCATCTGAATATTCCTGCAACAAGATCAAAAAGTGTCTTCTGCACAAGCTCCCACTCAAATCTGGATTAGTTCAAAAAACCCAACTGCCCACAATTGAAACCAAAGGTGATCAGGCTCTGATACCACTTGTAAGGAAGTAAAGTAGCGGAAACAACTTCCTACACTAACCTTGAGAGGAGGGTAATGCAAAACTTTTTCAGATCATTACAACACTTACAGAAAATAGAAATAGATATAATATCATTCATACCACAACACAGTGATTTACGTGGGGAAAACCCTTTCGGAAGAAAAACCCCACCCTCCAAAAGCAGCTCAATATTTTATTCAACAATCAAAAACAAATTACAACATACTTGCAAAGCAAGCTCTTCGCAGGAGTACCACTAATCAGAGATTCAGAGGCAACTCAATAGCCATAAGACTCTTACACACAACCTCTATCTCACACACCTCATAAATAAGAGATACAATACAAGAAACTGTCAAACGGTATTACAAAACCATGGGCTAAAACCACCCAATAAGGTGTAGCCGACCTTATCTCCCTTCTAGATGCCCTATGACATGTTAAAGCACACATCAACATGTGTCGCTCCCTTTTACAGCTCATTTATGTATCCGATACAAATTATTTTTCCTATTTCAGGAGTACAAACTTCCGGAGGCCATAACTTGAGAACCGGGTGTCCGATTGACGAACCGTTTGAAGCGCCGGAAAGCTCGCGAAGTGCTCTATCACCTCGTAACCATCTTCACCGGTTACAGCCACTTTTCAGGGCGTTTCAGAGCCTCTAAAGTCCCCAAAATTAAGTTTAAATATTTTATTGCACCCCTCCAAGACGAAAACATTAATATCTTCAAAACTAGCTGTGACCTTGCAACGCAACTTTACCGGAATGCTTATCTAGCCAACCAGAAGCTTCAAGGAGAGTTTCGCACCATTTCGTGCTCAAATGAAAACTTACTATAAATAGTAACCTCGCATAAATGCAAGGTTGAGACACCATTTTTCCCAACAAACATAATCATATCAGGTCCCTTTTGTCAGTACATCACTCATCAATATTTTATCCTAGTGTTGTTTTGAGATATATCGTTCTCACATCAACAACACCCATCATCAGTATGCACAGGATGTATCCTTCATCAAGTCAAACACCATCAATCCTCATCCAATCAATCATCTTTTGACAAAAGATAGCTGAGACACGCGTGTTGGCTTTGATTCTTTTTTATCTCTATTTGTCTTTTTAAGCTCCTCAGGTCATGTTTCCTCTTGGTTGCCATGATCTTTTATATCATGGTGTGTTGGGAATAACAAGGCTCGGGATGTGATCTTGTTGATTTTGGTTTTTGCTTGGTGTGTCTTTTGGACATGTTCCTTGTTGTACCCCCATGAGGTCTCAGTTGTCTCATGTTACATTGGGGCATGTCTTCTGCTTGTGGTTGTTCTAGAACCATTTCCTGCAGGGTCTTTGTAACTCTGTGTGGTGCTAGGTTAACCTTTTGTGTTTGTTTATTTGAGTCAATCCATGCATTCTTTGTGAAAAACACCTTGGTTTTTTGCATCTTGGTGTGTCACATATGCTGCTAAAGAAAAATAAGTTCTCGCTACAACAACAATCAATGTTAAAGCTACTCATACTCTATGATTCATTCACATGGTTCTTTTCCTTTTGTGATTTCACTTGGGAATGTGCATACACCTCTTGTCTTGTTGAACGTCATTCTCACCTACTGAACCTATTTATTGTCCTTCTTCCCTCCACTTGAGGTTCTTCCTACACCTTGTTCTTCGATTCGATGGTGTCTTATTGTCTTTGCACCGATGCTATTTTAGCGTCATCGCAAAGAGGGGCAAAATGTAGACACCTAAATTTGATTAATTGAATTTAGCTATCCTAAATGCTCTTAAATTAAATAATTATGCATTATTCAATTAATTAGTGTTCCCTCCTATCTAATTAATTTTTTAATTATGCTATAGTCCTCTTTTAATTAATTAATTAACAATCATAAATCAATTAAATAATTAAATTTGATCCCTTCTTCTATTAAATAAATCAAATGCATAGTTTGATTATTTAATCCATGTTGACTTTTTCCTCTTAAATTCTCTCATAGAATTAATAAATTAAATTAAATTAATTCTATTTCCCGCATGCCTCCTAACTTTAATCCTCATCTAACTCTTCCTCTAACTTAACCCATAACCTTGGGTTTTAGTCATTCTTTTATTTCTTCCCACTACTTTCCCACCCCATATGTGTGTATTCCTAAATATTCTATTATTTGGAAATATCTTAATATTTGAAAATGAATCCTTTTATTCTTTCCAACCTCTTTTCCACTCCATGTGTGTGTATTCCTAAATATCCCAAGTCATGTAAATATCATGGAACTAATTATTTAAATTAATTCTATTTCCTCACATGTCTCCTAACTTTAACCCTCATCTAATTCTTCCTCTAACTTAACTCATTAATTAACCTTGGGTTTTAGTCATCCTTTTATTATTTCTTCCAACTTCTTTCCCACTCCATATGTATACACATTCTCAAACTATCTCAAATTTCCTAAAATTTGGGGAAGTTTCCTAAAATTGGGGAAAATATCCCAAATTTATTCAAACATGGGAATATCATGGTTTTGTAATCTCTTTTGGAATAGAACCTTCCAATTTTGGTGTCTCATTCCCAAATGGCCATGTTGTTGGCATTGTGTTGTCATTGATGTCAACCGATATAGCATGGAAATCGGTATGGGAGATTGATGTGTATTGTTGTCATTGATGTCAACCGGTAATGGTGTCATTGATGTCAACTGGTAATGGTGTCATTGATGTCAACTAGTATAGCAGGTTACCGGTATAGCTTGTCACCGGTAAAAAGAGGATGTCAACCAGCATTATGGTCATTGGAGTCACTGGTAATTGATATATTGGCAATGCATTGTTGCCAACCGGAAAGCATATGACCAGTGAGCAAGCAGGGTGAGCTAATGAAGAAGTGCAGAATTGGCATGCATTTGGATGTGAAACAAGAGGACTCCCACCTGATAAAGATATGGTTAGCAGATGAAGAGAAGAATGACAAAAAGAATGACAAAAAGTTGTGTCTGCTCAAACAAGGAGGTCATGTTAGTGCAATGTCGAAAGCAGATGACAAGGTTCCACTCTCACCGGTAAGTTGAGCTCATCCCCCAACATGCATGGAATACATTACAACTCTCCAGGATAGGTTAGTCAAGAAGTTAAAGGTAGGTAATTGAAGGCTCACACCAAATGAACCAGTAAAACACAAGGATGCCTCGGGTGTGTGAAACTAGAGATGTGCACCTGATCAACAAGAGAAGGTATAATGAGTTACCGGCACAGAAAAGGAAGGATAAGTTTGTCACTTTGACAAACCAATTGAGATGATGTCTGGGCTGATGAAGAAGAAGGCAAAGTTGAGCAGTTGCAAATAAAGAGTGCAACCAAAATGCAGATGGAGACTGTTGAAGATTGATTACATGGTGTCATCAAGGTGGTTACTGGTAAGTATGTCAACCGGTGAGTTGACAAACTATAGGAGTGAAAGCCTCCTATCTGATGAAGATGAGCATGTTGATTTGCAAGGGTAATGACCGATCAATATGATACACCGGCAGCACAAAGATGAGGCGATATAGTGAGCTACGATGGATGCCGACAAAGGTGCCACATGGAGTCAAGGTGGAAAACATGCGTGAAGTGGTTGATGGAGTGTGCATCGACAAGGTAGTTGGTGATTAGTTGACATTAATATTGATGGCATAAATCACAGGTCGAGAGTAGAAGGATGTGCCTTGAAACTAATCAGAGGATAGATATCTGATCTTTTGGCATCATGATCGATGCAGTGTATCTAGGTGTTGACCAGAGTAGGTGAAGCTAACTGCGTGATCGCTTCATTGTGATTGACAAGTGCAAACGATAAAGAGGTCATGTTTGTTAAATATAGCAAACCTAATTTAGAAGTAGCGTGATTGGTGGTGATAGGTGATTGGTTGTAGGTTGACTATCTTTGATAAGAGATTCGATCCGATTTGATATGCCTCGTGGTTGATGAAGGAACCCTAGCGCGCCAAAGTTTTGAATGTCAGTTTTGGGGGAAATGTAGAAGTATAAATGTGCAGATCGAAGACCAGATCTGTCATTTCTTCACGTGAGAGTAACATCGGTGAAGGGAGTAAAACCAGAGAGTTAGTCACTAAAAGAGCCCATCGACAATCACAGAGGTGACTGAGTGCTTGAGATAGAACCGGTAAGAAGAGATAAACTGGCAAGGGTAAGGCAACTGGTAGATTGTCATTGAGCCTGACAGTGGTGTGAACCGGTAGTGGTTGAACCGGTAAGAGGACAGCTATAGTGAGCAAAGAAGAGCCGAGAGAAAGTGAGAAGAGGTAGAGGCTGAACCGGCGAGAGTATCAAAGAATATAAGACACAGCAGAGATTGAGTAGAGGAGAGATCAAAACTAGCAAAGAGCAGAGTACTTGAAGAATCGGTAAGTTTGCAGCAGAGAGGAAAGAAGATTAGAGAACCGGTTAAGCAGAGAACAGAATAGGGTTGAACCGGAAGAGAGATTATAGAGGTTGCATAACTCATTTGTAACCAAGAGATTACTTTTGCATTGTATACAGAGTTTGTAATAACTGAGTTGGATCTCGGTGTAGGGGCTAGTGCTCCTTGGGTTGGTGCCCTAAACATTGTAACCATGTTTATTGTGAGGCTAGATTGGAGTAGTAGACTCCAGCAGCATTTATCACCGAGGTTTTTCCCATGTTAGGTTTTCCTCATACATTCGGTGTTATGTGATGTTCCTTTTGTATGTGGTTACATTTGAGTCATCTCCCTATCTCACCAGCATATTTACTTTGTGTTAGATCTACTAACCAGTATACACACCTCTTAGGATTAAAAAGGTTAAGTTTGGAAACCATTGATTCACCTGCCCTCTCAGTGGCATCGTGTGTTCTACACACGTGTCCTCAAGGACACATGTCATTCCTTCGACATGTGTTATTCTCATACCCCTCCATCTCTCAGTCAAGCCTATTTAAAGCCCTCAGTTTCCTTCATAAATCATCAACTTTTTCATTTTCATATTGTTTTAATTCCATTTTAGCTATCCACTTTCATTTTCACACTCTCATAATGCAAAAATGTTCACTCATCTTTTTCCATAATCACATCCATTTAGCATAGCATTTTGTATCACATCTTTCTTATTTTTCATCTTTGCATTCACTATCATGGAGCACAATTGAATATCTACCATATAGTAAGCACACATGAAATCAAGGGACAATCAAATTGGAGGAATATGGAGTTTGCACTTTAATTTGTGTTTATTTAGTTATTCTTCCCTCTTAGCATCCTAATCTTGAGTGTGGTTGAAATATGTGTATGTTAATTGTTTAGTTTATCTTTTCAATAGTTTACATTCACAATTTTCTTCACACACATTCATCTTCTATTGATTCTTTGCATCCATTTAGAATGTTGTCATCTGAATGTTGCTTATTACATGTCGCATCATATTGCTTCTCAATTCAGAGATTATCTTAATGCTAACATACACATGCTCCAATGATATTGTTTGAATACTTTTCTATATCATTGTACATACATACATGTGTGTGTGTGTGTGTGTGTGTGTGTGTGTGTGTGTGTAAAATAAAGACAACGTAAAATTAAAGATACAAACACAAAATTTAGACTCCTTAAATACACTTATATATTAATCAAATAACTTGTCTCTACTGAATTGTGTCAACTTCAATTCTATTTCAACCTGAAATACACTAATATTCTAATTTTCTTCATTACCGTTTGCATCCATTTAAATGTTCTCATTCAAATGTGACTTAATACAAAAAAAAAAGGTGATGTTAACCTTTGATCTATTACACATCCATCTTCTACCCTTATGTAAAAGATTAAGATACAACCCCAAAAGTTATACTTTCTAAATACAATTATATGTCATTCAAAAAAAAAAGGGTGATGTTAACCTTTGATCTATTACACATCCATCTCCTACCCTTATGTAAAAGATTAAGATACAACCACAAAAGTTATACTTTTTAAATTCACTTATATGTCATTCAAATAAATTGGTCATTCTAAATTAAGTCAACTTCAATTCTTCTTAGGTCAAAATACATTGATATTCTACTCAATATATTGTTTTCTCCACTTTAATATTTGATTCTCTTCATTATTCTTTGCATCCATACAAATGTTGCCACTCAAATGTGAATTAATACATATTAATTTATAATAGTTTTCCTCAAATAAAAGATGATCTTAACCTTTGGTCTATTATACATTCATCTTCTACTTATTGTTTACATCCATTTAAAATGTTGTCATTCGAATGTCGCTTAATACGTGTCACATTATATTGCTTCTTCTTCATTCAGATATTATCTTAATGTTAACATATATATATATATATATATATATATATATATATATATATATATATATATATATATATATATATATATATATATATATATATATATATTATTGTTTGCATCGCTTTATACATACCGCTTCATAAGAGTTTTCCTTAAAAAAAACATGATGTTAACCTTTCATCTATTACACATCCATCTTCTACCCTTTGATTCTCATACATTTTAAATGTTATCATTCAACTGCCAATTGATACATGTCGCTTTATATAACTTTTTCTCATACAAAAGTTAATGTTTCTCTTAAAAAAACCACCTATCGGCTTCCCGTTGTGTGCGCTTCACGTGTGATCTTCACCTAGTTTAACATTTTATAAAATGAAGAGGGATGATGAGTTGAGACAACGGGTGGAGGTAGGTGCAGCTGTGACGAGGAGGATGTTTCTCCTAGATCTATGAATGTTTCTCTAGCATGTTCTTCTTTGTTTTTCCAATTCTATCTCCTTAAGGGTTAGGAGACCTTGGGCAAGCCCTTAAGAAAGGGTTTTTTCTTTCTTTTCCCAAATTTCTTGTAGGGCCAGCTGTGGCGAATTCATCCCCTATTATTTATCGTGTTTGGATTTCAGGGGTTTCAAAGGAACGTTATGCGATGGAGGCTTTCATTTTGAAGGTTGCAGGGGGTCTAAGCTTGCAGGATGATTACGCTTATGTTGTTGATGTTGTGAATGCCCCTAGGAGGACTTCTGTTGAGGTGTTTGTTTCGGTAATTGTTTAATGCTACTTTCCCTACCCAAGCCATGACCCCTGGCTATCCAGGGACCTAAACCACGGTTTATAGGAGAAGCATTAAAAAAAATATTTCTTTCGTATGTATGTGTGCTTTTAAGTATTTTTTCGTATGTTTGTGCGTTTTAAGTTGCTGCATAGACACTTCTTCCAGAGGAGAAGATACTTCTTTCCTTGATTCTCTTATGGTTGAATCCACTATTTAGTTAGGAATTAGTTCGTTGAGAGATTTTGTACTAACTGTCTCAACATTAATGTTATTAAAAGATGGGCGCTTAGGATTTGGAAACTATGACTGTATGGACATGTTGGATTTTTTTTTTTTTTTTTTTTTTTTGCCTTTGTTTGTTTTTTTTTCGTTTTTTTTTTTTTAATATTATTTAAGGATTCTCTTCTGTTTATGAGGAAGAATGGCCTTTGTCTTAAAAAATGGTCTCTGAAGTTTAACCCAATGTTTGATGACTCCATGAAGTTCTAGAGGTTGTTATGGGTTGAAGAGATTTTTATGCTTATTGTCAATGTTTTTGGGCAATACTTTTTTTCTTATAAGATCATCAAATTAAAGAAGTGTTTTTTGTTTGTTAGATTGTGTGCTTGTGGAAAATGGAAAAAGACAAGGATCTCTCTACTCAAATTACCTTATCTTCCAAATTTGGGGTTTGGGAGCAATAGATTGAATTTGAAGACTCTTAAGTTATTTTTCATTGTTTCTATAAAGTGGGTCATGCTAATTTTGCTCGCACATCAAGAAACACCATTGCATTTGGAGGAAAAGGAAACAAAAACCTACTACTATTAAGGGGTATATTACAACCATCAAGGATATGCATAAAGAATAAAATAAGGGGAAAACTTAGAAAACTTATATAGATTGCACAATAAAAGATTCATTTTTATGGTTCCGAGGTTAGATAATGGATATGCTTGTAGTCTTATGAATCTCCCTATTCCAAAAAAAAGGTTTACAATAGAAGGATCCTTGTATTATGGTTAAGAAAAAAAATCACTGGAACAATTTGGCTTCAAACCACCTTAAATTTAAGTCGGTAGTTTGTAAGGATTTGTAGCATCCTAGTTTTTGTAGCATCTTTTTTTTGTTGTGTCATCATTGTTCCTCAAGTTATTTTGTTGACTTATTGTGTTTAATGCCTATCTTATGTTTTGTACAATGGTCAAGACCTTTTCAAAATCCTTGCTTACCTTAATCAAAACATTTTGTAAAATGAATTTCCAAATTATAATATTAAAAATTATATCATAGAAAAATATATGAAAAAATTAATATATTATTAAAATATAATGTATTATATAATAATAATAATTAAATTATAAAAAAAAAAATTTATGAGTATATATAAAACAGAGTGCATGGTTTCATTTTTATAGTTATGTATTCATCTTCATTTAAAATATTTAATATCTCATATTTTGGTATTATATTGACTCAAATTTTACAACTTGCTTCATTGTTTTATGTCTAAGTGTTACATGAATTACATATTCAATAATCAACACATCTAATACAATTAAAAGGGATTCTTCTCTAATGTGTAACATACTAAAAAAAAATTACTTACGTCTTAGGCTTTTATGATTTCATATGACGCTTGTACACATTATGATTGCAAAGAAATTAGATTATAGGTAGACAATGTTTAATAGATCTTAAAAATTTATGGTATCACAAAAAATGAGTAATGAAACAAATTTAAAAATTAGGGCTTCATCAATGAATGGTAGTTCAATTGGTTATTCAAAATTAATAAGGTTAATGTTATATTTTTTGATTATGTCATCCACCAAGATTCAAATTCCCAAAGTAATGAGATAATGGATGAGGGTGAGATCATGTCTAGAATGACTTTGAGAAAATTGATACCGTGTTGTAATCTTAATATATTGAAGTCATGCAAATCATTGATAATAATAAATATATGAACTAAAAATTAAATGATAAAATATAATTGAAATAAATATACATCACAATAGTTTATGTGAGAAAAAATATTGCTAGTAAAAACTCCACAATTAATATATATAAAAAACACTTCAAAAATTAAAATCATAAAATTTCCCAAGTTCATAATAATAGTAGCCAATATTTTTCTTAGCTTATGTACAAAAAACCATTGCTACTAAGACCCTTGCAAATAAATAACATATTAGCATTAAGAACATTTACACATTTTTTATAAAATTGAAGAGAGATCAGATGGCAAAGCTAGGGTTTCGCAGGGATGGTCGGCAAAAGCAGGTTTGGAATTACAGGGGATGGAGGATCAGAGGATATCACAATAGGGAGTGGCAACCTCCATTTAGGGCATGGAAGGGACATGAAAATAGAAATATTCAAGCATTGAAGGGCATAAATGGCTTCATTCGTAGAGACAGAGAGTGGGAGAGAAACAAATTGGGTTTTGCTTCCATTCACATAGGCCCATGGGTTGATTTCAAATCGGTTGAGAAAAAATTTTGGCGACCAAAGCTAGTAAGCCCAAAGCAACAGGCAAAAAAGGTATGTAAAAGCCCAAAACATGCGACTGTGGTTTATATTCTTGTTGATAATCTTGAATGGAAGGTATCAGTGTAGATCTTAAAAAGAAGAACTTTTTTATGAAATAGAACGGAGATTGACCTCCATTCTATAGAGTAAGGTCATGGATGGACGCAATTTGAGGAGAGGCTTGTGTTTAGAAGACTCTCCTGAATGGGTTTTATTTAGTCATCAGCCCTAGTGAGAAAGATAAGGAATGGATTATGAACACTGGTCCATTTCTTATGGGGGGAAAGGGTTTTTTATTAAGGATTAGAATCCGAATTTTGACCCTAAGAAGGAGGAGATTGATCTAGTCCCGTTATGGATAAAACTTTATAATCTCCCACATGAATACTGGGATATTGAAACCCTAAAGTTGATTGGTGACAAGTTGGGAGGGTTCCTAAAGGCAGATGAGGCTTTGGAGGTCGACGAGTATAACATGTATGCTAGGATATGCATTCAGTGGCAAGTTGCTCACCCACTCCCACAATATATAGAGCTACAGTCTGGTGAGGGAGTGTGGCGACAACCTGTTGAAGTAGAAGATCTGATAGATGCCTATGCCTTATGTAAGAAGAAAGGACACCTAGAAACAGAGTGTCAAAGTACTGCAAAGGGGAAGAATCTCTTTTAGAATAGGTTGCGGGATCTATTAGTAAGACTAACAGAAACAAATGGAATGGCTGAGGAAGGTGAGAAGAGTGCATCGTCTGAGGACAGGAATATTAAATGCAAGGGAACAAGCCCCATGGAAGGTGATAAAGAAAAAGGGGATGATACAAATATGACAGGTTTGAACACTAAGGGGAAGGAGTCCCATATGGATGAGAAAAATATGGTTAATAAGATGAATGAATTTATGGATATAGGAAGCAATGGACAAAATGTAGAAGGAAGCTCAGGTTTGAAAAGCAATCTAAAGTTTTTTGAGTCTTTGATGGGTTCAAAAGATGCAAAGGATCAACAAAAAGTTTCAGAGGAGGTGCCTAGAGCTAACATTAAGCCTCATGCAAGACAAGATGGGAAACAAACGCCTCATATTGAAGAAATAAGATTTGAGGATGATACTGAGGAGTCTCTTCAAAACAAAGTTCCAAGCAGGGTATACCAGAACAGAGGCTTGAATCCAAATGAACCCACATTTGAAGATATGAACCCACATATTTTCAATGTAGGCTTGGAGGAGGGCGATGGAAAGGAGGATAAGGGTTTGGAGGATTCAGATGATGGAATATTTAAAGATATTCAAATTTCACCTATAAGGACTTTAAACTTCATAGATGAAGATAGTAGAGACATTGATTCATCGGAAAAGGAAGGATTGGATATGTAAGAGTCGGAGGATTAGAATAATAATATTGATAACCTAGGTATGCAGGAGGATGTAGGCTTGTTAGAAGAGATATCTTTGAATCAAACTAGCTCAAAACAAAATAAGCCAAAAATAGGGGAGAAAAGGTCCAAAGGTGCAAAATCCAACAAGGAAAGGCTTGAGATGGTTGGTATAGAAAAGGGGAAAACCAAACTTAGATCAGGAATATCTTATGACTCTTTCCAGAGGCAATGAGGTGCCTTTCATGGAATTTTAGGGGCTGCAATGCCCCTGACAAAAGGCGATTGATCAAGAGATGTCTTGATCAGGTGCAGCTTGATTTTGTGATGATTCAAGAATCCAAGTTAAAAGGTGATGCTATTCAGGTTTTCCAACTTCGGTTCCAAAAATGGAGGGGTGTATTCTCTAGGGTGAATGGAGCCTCTGGGGGATTGGGGATTTTATAGAATGAAGATACTATATAAATTGATCTAGTAAGAATGGAAAAACATTGGCAATGGGTGAGAGTCTTTTCGAAAGCTCTGTAAAGTAATTTTGATTTGTTCGATGTGTATGGGACAACTAGTATTATTGAAAAAAGGAGGGTTTGGGAGAAATTGGGAAGTATAATAGAAACTTTGGATGAACACATTTGTGTGTTAGGGGTGGCTTCAATGCCACTCTTTCCCCTCTGGAAAAGAAAGGTGGATCTCTACAGTTTATCCAAGTGCGGCAATACTTCAGTGATTTCATCATGAAAAGTGGACTGGTGGAAGTGAAGTTCAAGGAAGGTTTTTTTGAAGCTTCTAGGGGTTTGAGACAAGCTTACCCTCTCTCGCCTTTTCTTTTCATTATTATGGCGGAAACTTTAGGTCGATTGATTGTAAAGAAAAGGGATGACAGAGTTTGGAAGGGTGTCAAAATTGCTCAGGGTGTAAGGGTTGTAACCCATTTACAATTTGTCGATGACACACTACTCTTTGGGGAGGAATCCTTGAGAGAAGCACAGGTTTTGAGAAGTACACTAGACAATTATACAAAGTGGGAAGGTCAAAAGATCAATTGGAGGAAATCTGAATTTATTTATTTAATACCTCATTGGGGAAGCAGAGGGAGATATAAAAAATTCTAGGGATGCAAGTGAGAAGTCTTCCAGGTAAATATTTGGGAATCCCTCTTTTTAGTGGGGCAAGTCGATCTGCAATATGGAAGAATCTACTATATTGTTGCATTCAGAGAATGGATGGGTGGAAAAGTAAATAGTTGACTTTGGCTGGTTGGATTTTGATGCTGAAATCGGTAATTTTTGCTATCCCTTCATTTTCGATGATGTGACTATGAATTCCTCAAAAGGTGTTGAAGGTGATTGAATAGAAAATGAGGAAGTTTTTTTGGAATGGTACTCAGGAGGAGGATAAAATACCACTATTGGCTTGGGAGAAAATTTGCAAGCCCAAACAACATGGTGGGGATGGTTTAAGGAATTGGCAGAAAATGAATGAGGCAATGGGGGGCAAAGTTGGTCTGGGCTATTTACAAAAATCCTCATCAACTGTGGGTTAAGATCTTGAGGGCTAAGTATTTGGATCAACCTGATGATTGGAGAATTTTTACAATTGCAAACCCCCCGCCTGGGTCAACTATATGGAATTTTATTGTCTCTTGCAGAAAGGTTATAACAGATCATATCTCCTGGCAGATTGGGGATGGCAAGAGTGTTGATTTCTAGATAGACTCATTGATGCAGGAGCATCCCCAATTCACAGAAATCTTGCATCAACCAAAAACATTTTCTTTATGTTTTGCTTTCTGTTTGCAGTTTCAGTTTTCCTTTCTATGTGTCCCAGTTTTGGCTCACCGGATCCTGTGGAGTTGGATTCTACTTGAAGACCTGATCATTTTTCTTGCTTCCGGACTGCATCACATTTGGATCATTTTCTGACAAGATATCACTACCAGTTTCCATGACAGTTTCCTATTACCAATTGACAGTCCTTTGTTACCGGTCGCCTGGACCTATTCTCGTGATCTATCGGAACCCCTTTTGAAGCTTGCGGAGCCTTGGGCATTGATTTTTATGTTCCTTGGCATGTGGTCGACCTTTTCTTGTGATATACATTTAATCCTTTGGATTTTTCTAGAGGAATTTCTTGGTGGAGGCCGACCTTGTTATTTTCATGTTAGGTCTTGTTCTTCAGGTTTTGATCCCTTTTGGGCTGACTAGATCCTTTGGATCAATATATATACTTGTAATCATGCATTAGAATGTAACGAATCAGAGAATCGAGTAGCTAGACTGTGCATTGAAGATAGATCTTTCGATTCAAGGTCCCGGTTGTGACCTATTCTACCAGGCCTTTAAGTCGTTGTGTTGTAACTCAATTGTTACCAGTTGGATGTAAACAAATTTCATGCAATAAAGTAATATGTTATGCATTGCCTCCATCATATATTTTTGTTTCTGTTGTGTTTACTCTTGCTGACCGATCCAGATTGATCTCTTTGAGGTCCCTCCTCACCGATGACTACTTCAAGTGGTCTTAGAGCGAAGTTTTGTTCCGGAGGTTGCGTGTCCTGAATTTTGTTGTAGGGTGGCAGATTGCGGATCCAACTTGCAGTTGCAGAGGACTAGTGTGAACGATGGCATGAAAAGGAACTAGGAATGGTGGAGCGCATGGGAATGCAGACCCTACTGTGATGGAGATGTTGCAAGGAATAGAAGCTCAGTTAGAAGTCGTGCAGATAGCCCAGAGAAGAGGCTGACATATTGAAGACGTATGTGAAGATAAAGGAGAGGAAGCCCCAATAGAACAAGCAAACCTATCGGCGGTTGATCCGGATGAGGAAAGGTTTTTGAGGGTTTTGAGTAGGGAAAATACTAAACCTCATTTTACCTCACCGGAATATGATGGGAAGTTAGATTCAGATGAATTGATGGATTGGATCTCGAAAATGGAAAAGTATTTCAATTTTGAAAACATTGCAGAAGAGAGGAAGGTGAAATATGCATGTACCCAGTTGAAAGGTCATGCATCTCTTTTGTGGGAGCATTTTCAAGTTGATAGATAGAGAAGAGGTAAAGAAAAGATTAAGACATGGGATTGGATGATTGCTAAGTTGAAATCAAAGTTTGTGTCAGCAAATAATCAGGTAGATTTGTTCCGGAAATTTTAGAATTTGAGACAGAAGGAATCTAGTGTGAAGGAGTACACCAAAGCATTTTACAAGTTGAACATCAGATCTGGACATCTTGATGACGAAGTGGAACAAGTTGCAAGATATTTGAATGGATTGTGGATGTATATACAAGATGAATTGAGTATGATCAAATTGGAGAGTGTTGAAGAGGCTTACCAGTATGCCCTAAAGGCAGAAGAGAAGTTATACAAAAGACATGAGCAGAGCCAAAGAGGTAGAGGTGGAAGGTTTACTAGAGGAAGATTTCAAGGAGGAAGATGATATAGCGAAGGAAGAGGAACTGGTACAGTAAATAACAAGGACAAGGAAGTGAGAAAAGAATGTAATTCATACTAGAAGGATGATAGAAATTTCTACCGGAGGAGAGAACCGGATGGTTACTGGAATGGGAACTTTGGAAGATAGGACAAGAGGACATTTAGAGGAACTTGATATAAGTGTTGAGGAGAAGGAAATCATGCATTCGAGTGTAAGAAGATAGAAACTATGGGAAGAGCAGCAATGGTGGAAGAAAACCCCACCGGATCAGACAATAAACCTGAAGATGGAGAACTGTTGCTGATGAGGAGAGCTTTGTGTCATACCAGAGGAGATGAAGAGCCTTTGCAGAGGAAGAATTTGTTTAAAACCAAATGTAAGGTATCCATTAAGTGTTGTAAAGTTGTTATTAATAGTGGTAGTTCAAATAATCTTGTTTCAGAAGAGATGGTGAATAAGTTGAAATTTGAGAGATTGAAACACCCTAAGCCTTATCAGATAGCATGGATTCAGGATGAACATAAGTTGTTAGTAAGTGAGCAATGTTTGGTGAAATTGAAAATTAGGAATTATCATGATGAAGTCTTGTGTGATATTATGCCTATGGATATTTGTCATCTTTTGTTGGGTAGACCTTGGCAGTTTGATAGATAGGCAATACATGATGGGAGGAAGAATACATACACTCTTGTGGCCAATGGAATGAAGCAAACCTTGTTACCTTTGGAGGAACCTTTGAAGAATGAAATTTGTATGAATGCTACAATCTGTTTGGTAGATGGAAGGAAATTCATGGTTGGACTGAGACATGAGAATGTGTGTTTTGCCTTAATTCCTAAGAAGACTGAAAGACCAAAATGGGAAGGGGAGCACCTGAAAGAGATAAGAGATTTATTAACAGAATATGAGGACATTATTTCAGATAATGTACCTGATGGATTGCCACCTATGAGAAGTTTTAGTCATTGCATGGACTTGGTTCTCAGAGCTAGTTTGCTTAACAAAGCTGCACACCGGTTGACACCGATAGAGAATGAAGAACTGAATAGACAAGTGCAGGAGCTGTTGAAGAAAGGTTTGATCAGGGAGAGTCTGAGCCCTTGTGTAGTACTAGCAATATTAGTACCTAAGAAGAATGGAGAATGGAGGATGTGTACCGATTCAAGAACAATAAACAAGATCATAGTAAAATACTGGTTACCTTTGCCTAGGACAGATGACATAATGGACTGTCTGAGTGGACCAAAATACTTTACAAAGATAGATTTGAAGAGTGGATATCATCATATCAGGATCAAAGAAGGTGATGAGTGGAAGACAATATTTAAGAAAAATGAAGGATTGTATGAATGGTTGGTGATGCCTTTTGGATTGACTAATGCACCGAGTACTTTCATGAGGCTGATGAATGAGGTATTGAAGAAATTCTTGGGTAAGTTTGTTATTGTGTATTTGGATGACATTCTAATTTTCAGTAAGACAAAAGAGGAGCATTTGTTGTAGTTAAGACAACTTTTGCATAGATTGAGAGAAGAGAAGTTGTTGATCAATATTAAGAAGTGTACTTTCATGAAGGATGAGTTAGTCTATTTGGGATTTGTGATATCTAAGGATGGTTTGAAGATGGAACCTGAGAAAATGAAAGCAATTGTTGAATGGTCTACACCGGAAAGCATTGGAGAGGTAAGATCATTTCATGGATTGGCTAGGTTTTACTGGAAGTTCATCGGAAATTTCAGTTTAGTTTGTAACCCCATGACTGAGACCATGAGAGGAGATCGGAAGGAATTCAAGTGGACCACCGGAGCAAACAACATTTTTGAACTATTGAAGCAAAAAGTGACTGAGCAGCCTGTGTTAGCTTTACCGGATTTCAATAAAGTATTTCAAGTGGATTGTGATGCAAGTGGAACAACAATAGGAGTAGTCCTGAATCAAGAAGAGAGAGCAATAGCTTATTTTAGTGAGAAATTGAATGATGCCCAGAGGAGATATTCAGTGTATGGTCAATAATTTTATGTCATAGTTCAAGCCTTGAAGAAGTGGAGACATTACTTGTTTCCTAAGAAGTTTGTGTTGTACACTAATCATTAAGCTTTGCAGTATTTGAACGGTCAGAGTAAGTTGAATCAGAGACATGTGAGATGGGTAGAATTCTTACAGATTTACACCTTTGTGTTGAAGCATAGAAGTGGGAAATCTAACAAAGTTGTTGATGCATTGAGTAGAAGGAATTTGCTGACAGAGATGAGAGTGACAGTGTTAGGATTTGAAGATTTGAAGACCTTGTATGATGAGGACCCGGATTTTGCAGAACCTTGGAAAGCATGTAGAGAACCAGTTATGGTTGATAGAAGCAAATAGTTGAATTACTTTATTTAGGAAGGGATGTTATTCAGAGGACTTCAGTTGTGCATACCTAAGAATTTTATGAGAGAGAATCTGATAAAGGAGAAATACAGTGGAGGACTAGCTGAACATTTTGACATTGACAAAATAGTAGCATTGGTGAGTGAGCAGTACTTTTGGCCCCAGATTCATAAGGATTTTAAGAGATATGTGCAGAGTTTTAGAGTTTGTCAAGTTGCAAAAGGTAGTAGTCAGAATGTGGGATTCTATAAATCTTTGACATACCGGTAAGACCTTGGGAGGATATAAGCATGGATTTTGTACTTGGATTGCCTAAGATGCTGAGAGGGAATGATTCTATATTTGTGGTAGTGGATAGATTTTCAAAGATGGCTCATTTCATACCTTGTAAAAAGACATCAAATGCATTGCATGTAGCAAACCTATTTTTCAAGGAAGTGGTGAGATTGCATTGATTACCTAAGAGCATAGTTCTAGACAGAGACACTAAGTTTGTTGGTTATTTTTTTAGAACACTTTGGAAGAAGATGAAGATAGATTTGAAGTTCAGATCTACTTTTCATCCACAGACTGATGGACAGACATAAGTTGTTAACCAAAGTTTGGGAAACTTGTTGAGATGTTTAGTGGGAGATAAAACTAGAAGTTGGGATTTGATCCTTACACAAGCAGAGTTTGCCAACAACAATTCAGTGAATAGAAGTACCAAAAAAACACCTTTTGAGATTGTTACCGGAGTGCATCCTAGAGGTATATCAGAATTGAGAGACATTAGTAGTGAAGACCAGAGAAGTTCAAAAGCAGAATATTTTGCAAATCACATGGTGGCATTGCATATTCAGGTTAAACAACATTTGGAAGACATGAACAACAAATATAAGTAGAAGGCATATGAAAAGAGGAGACATAAGGAATTCAAAGTTGGCGATGAAGTGATGGTATATCTGAGAAAAGAGAGATTCCTGGTTGGAACTTATACTAATTTGCAGATGAGGAAGTTTGGACATTGCAGGATTTTGAGGAAGTTCAGTTCTGGAAATGCATATGAAGTAGAGTTATCGGATAGTCTAAGTATTTCACCTATATTCAACATTGTGGATCTTCATGAGTATCATGAACCAGAATTCAGTGAAGACAGTGTTGCAAACTTGGAGAAATAGTTGCCTCGGAAGGTACCGGATCAGATTGAAGAGATTTTGGACAGTAGGATTGGGCATAGTACCCAGAGCAGTCAGTATAAGGAATATCTTGTGAAGTGGAAAGATAGACCAGTAGTTGAAGATTCATCTTGGATTTCTCAGGCAGAGGTAGATCGCCTTGGTTTTCCTCTAACCCTAGCAAAGTGAGAGGATCTCTTTTTCATTAACCCTAGATGTCTGATGCAGGAGCATACCCAGTTCATAGCAATCTTGCATCAACCAAAAATATTTTCTTTATGTTTTGCTTTCTGTGTGTCCCGGTTTTGGCTCACCAGATCCTATGGAGTTGGATTCTACTTGAAGACCTGATCATCTTTCTTGCTTCCAGACTGCATCGCATTAGGATCATTTTCAGTCGAGATATCACTACCGGTTTCCATGACAGTTTCTTGTTACCAGTTGATAGTCCTTTGTTACCGGTTGCATGGACCTATTATGGTGATCTACCAGAACCCCTTCCGAAGCTTGTGGAGCCTTGGGCGTTGATTCTGATGTTCCTTGGCATGTGGCCAAACTTTTTTCACATCTACGTTTCATCCTTTGGATTTTTCCTGAGGAATCTCTTGGTAGAGGCTGAGCTTGTTATTTTCATGTTAGGTCTTGTTCTTCAGGTTTTGATCCTTTTCGGGCCGACTGGATCCTTTGGATCGATATATATTTGTAATCATGCATTAGAATTTAATGAATCAGAGAATCAAGTAGCTAGACTGTGCATTTAAGATAGATCTTTTGATTCAAGGTCCCGGTCATGACCTATTCTACCAGGCATGTGAGTCGATGTGTTGTAACCCGGTTGTTACCAATTGGATGTAAACAAATTTCATGCAATAAAGTAATCTATTATGCATTGCCTCCATCATATCTTTGTGTTTCCGTTGTGTTTACTCTTGTTGACCGATCCAGATTAATCCCTTTGAGGTCCCTCCTCATCGATGACTACTTCACTCATGAGATGGTAAGAAGGTTATTGACAATAATGGGGATGTGGTGGAGGTAAGAAGAATGTTGGAAGAGGCATTGGGTGATAAGGTTAGGGACTATTTGGAACCTAAAAGTGTAGATGGGAGGACTGAATGGGGTTGGAAATTAGTGGGAGAGGTTTTGCAAAATCCTAATCACATTAGAATAATGGAGAATATTTTTAAGGAAAGGAAGGTTTTGGTGTCTGGTTGTAAGGATGACATAAAGTGGTGTGGGGTGAAACATTTTAATTATTCAGTAAAGATTGGTTACCAATTGTTGGATAGTGAGGAAGAGAAGGATAATTGGCCGACAGGTTTATGCCAGGGAAAAGAGTGTCTCCCTAAGGCAGGTGCTTTTGCATGGTTAGCGGTAAGAGGCAGAATTTTGACAGGGAAAAGGAGGAAGCATTTAGGGATGTTAGGTCCGACAAAGAGCTTTATGTGTGGCAAGGATGAAGAAAGTGTGGATCTACCTTCTTATCAAGTGTGATTTTGCCTCAGCGTGTTGGAGGATGGTGCAGGGAAAGTTGGCTTGGCAAGGCCCCCTTCCTGGGTCATTAAAAGAAGTTTACTTGAGTTGGTCGATTAGTTATAAAACATTTGTTTTCTCTTGTGTGTGGAAGATTAGCCTAGCAGAGATTGTGTGGGAAATATGGAAGGAGCGAAATAGAAGAATTTTTCAAGATAAAATAGAGCCTTTAGAAAGGATTCTTGCTAGAATTGACACATCTATAGAAGAGGTAGTGGGGGCAATGACATCAAGATTCTTTGTAAAGGATGCTATGTTATCAAAAGAGGACTCACGCATTCAGGGATGTTGGTTGCGGATTAAGTTCAGGCCCGTTCATGGGCCTAGACGGGATGATCCGTCTTTGGCTACTACAAATTCACATTTTAAATGTCAATGGGAACCACTGGAAGAAGGGTGGAGCAAGAAAAAAATTGATGGTGCATCAAAAGGTAATCCGGGAGATTTCGATGCAGGGGTGGTGTTTCGGGATTGGCATGGCAACATTATAGCATGGGGTGCCAAGTGACTGGAGAAAGGCACGAATAATGAAGCAGAGGTGCAAGCAGCACTTCTGGCGGTTGAATGGGGATTAAAATTTGGCTTCAAAAAAAATCATTTGGAAGTTGATTCATTGATTATTGTAAATGCAATCATTAAAAGGGAAATATAGGCATTGTTATTAAATAAGTATGTTCAGAAAATTAAGAGTGACTTCAATTTTTTTAGAGACTTCAAAGTCTCTCATGTGTGAAGAGAAGGGGAAAATGTGGCATATGTGTTGTCCAAATGGGCCACATCTTTTGGAGAGGTACAAGAATATCAACTAGAATATTTTCGTAGTCTACAAATTGACGATGTGGTGGATGTTAATGTCTCTATGGCAACTCCTAGAATCATGGAAGTACAAAGTGATGGGAGTTAGACAAGCCTATTGGCACGATTAAGAGGTGGAATTAATGTCGTATCGTGCAGACAGAGTGGAGGATATAGCTCAGACAATGCATTTATGAAAGTGTATTGATGAAATTGGTTTGTGCCGGTGGAGTAGGACAATGGTGTTGGGTTTGGCAACGGTGGGATTGATTGCTATATTTATTTTTGTTGGCTCTACATTACATATCTATTATTTTACCGTTTTCTCTGAGAGTGAGTTGAAGTGAGTGAAGGGCGAGATCTCAAAGGTGGTGGCACTGTAGTATTAGGGAACATGGAGGCAAGTTTTACCTTCAAAACTGAGAAGATGTTAGTGCCTTTCGTGGGCAAGGTGACAGATAGGCGAGTTTTATTTTCAAGGATGAGAGGTTAGTGCAGGCGGTAAAGTTAATTATTAGGGAGGAGATTGTGTAAGTAAGTCATAGGTACATGACTAATATGGAGATTTATTCTTTAATTGCAGCTTGGGGTTTGGAGTTCGAGGATTCGGTGGACAAGGTAAAGAGGGTTATGCATGATTTAATAGCTAAAGAATACTTGATGGGCATGGACTCCATATTTGAATGGGCTATCCCTGGAGTGGGAATTGATGTTTCTGAAGGGGTGGTTGAGCCAGCGAATTGCATACCCTTTGTTCACTAGCAAGAGGATGAGTTGAAGGCAAGGTGTGGGGCACTAGCAATTGAGAGGCCTTGAAGACATTTCCAGAATTGATGAGAGTCAAAGAGGTACTCAGAGAGGCGCATGAAGTGGCAAGGGCGAAGGTGGGTCGTGAGCTGAGACCAAGGACGCGAACAATGGAGGCGGTGATGGCCCTATCCAGGTTCAAAGATGATCCTGCTATTAACAGATAAATGCATAGTTTCATATCACTTATGTTAGATTTGATGGCTTAAGACTGTGAAATCATTTTTAATGTATAGTGTTATTTGATGACTATCAAGTAAAATACATGCTCATTATGGTGTGTTTTTGTACTCGGATTTTTTGGAGCAAATTTTGTGGGGGGTTTGGTGTGTTTATTCTAGACTTAGATCTGGTGGGTCGTACATTTTTTGGATGGAATAGATGGAGGTATTTGATGTATGTAATCTTTTTACTAAAGATTAAGTAAATAACTATATTACCGATAAAAAAAAAACACTTAAAAAAATTTTAAAACTTGAAATTTTCATTTAGATTTTCATTTTTTATAAATAAAATAATAATTTAAAGTGGTTAATGAAACATAACATGATGTTGATGTATTTGGTCAAGTGATTGTTTTGGGTTGGATAGATTTGTATCTTCTATTTTGTTGGATTATTCATCTTACATCTCAAAACTCTCATAACTTATCAAAACATTTTGTAGCCATGGGAATTATGGTAGAATGATCTATTGGAATGTAAAGTTTGAGCAAATAGAAAAATAGCATTGAAATAATTTTTGAAAGAAAAAAGGTGCTAAAGGCATTCAATAAAATGGTTCAAATTTTCAAATATATGATTGGTAGTGAAGGAATCATGGTGGGAAATGTGTGATATGACCTATTTTAAACATGTATGACATCAACAAAGTAATGGTATTCTTATTGTTGACTTGCTTGTCAGCACCTTCTTGGGGACTCGTGACATGGCTTAACCGCCTCTTGTGGGTCAAGTTAAATTTGATGTTTGTATCGGACATTGATAGTTCGAGCTTTTGGCGCAATGGTAAATGATTCCAACAATTGGTATTAGAGGCTTGGATCATGGGTTCAAGTCTCCCTTCAGTGGGTGTTGAAGGCTCAGTTGGTGCTAAGTAGGAGATTGTTGATGTTGGCATATGTGAACCGGTGTGAAGACATGATGACATTGTATGTTGTCATTGATGTCAATATGCTGAAGAGTGAACCGGTATAACATCGTGAACCGATATATGTGAAAAGGTGAACCGGCATGTTGGTATGAGAACCGGTAGATGGAATTTTTGCATGACTACAGGTTGGTAGTCTCAACCTCAGGGTTTCTGGTTGAAGTGTTCCAAGCCTGTGTGACTCTACCAATGATATTGTGTGATGAGTTAGCATTGTAATGAAAATCAGATCGTGTTGCCACGTCCGCTTGAGCACGTGAAGGATCTTGCATGAAGGAGATCGATCCTATCTACCTCGGGAATGTGCAAAGTCTCTGTAAATGATGGAGAATGCATGATGGGCTACAAGCCACCATGAAAGAAGTGAAGAATGAATGATGGAGAATGTCTTGAGATATGTTCAAGACTTTTCTATTCAATGCAATGTGTTAAACGGTCAGGATTGAACCATTTGAATTACTTAACCTAAATGTTTTAGGGTTTAGGGTTTATTCTTCCGACCTATTTGTTTCCTATAAGGTCAATGTTGTGTTTCTTTCTGAGGTTGTTGGCAAATGGTGTGTGTGTATCTAAGTGCAGAGATACGTGATTCTTGCCAGACCAAATGAGATAAGAGGATTGATTCCTGCAGTGTGTGTGTGCAGAAGGAAGGAACTTAAGTGGATCTGCATTAGGCATTGAGTGCTATTATCAGATCATTGTAATACATGTTGATCTTTAACCACTTCAACAGTTGGAAAATCCCTTAACCAGGTAGCTTTAATCCGCTTGTTGTAAATCCTTTAACAGGGTGACTCAAACTAATTGAGTTCTTGAAATCCTCTAACAAGGTAACCTCTAACGGGGTTTAACCCTTAACCGAGTATTTAGCCATCCCTTAACCGAGTGATCCCTAACAGGATCGGTTCCTAGCAGAACCTGTTGTAATAGTCTCTAATCAGACTAGGCTCCTAACAGAGCAAACTTTTAAAGAGTTCAAAAGTAGCTTGTGGGTATTCATCCCCACCGTGGTTTTTCCCAGTTGGGTTTCCACGTGAAAAATCCATGTGTCATGTGTAGTATTTTTCATGTGATGATTTAAGTGATTTGTGTCTGAAGGTAAATCATGCTTAGCTAGTTGTTATTATATTTCTAATGATAGATTACCTATTTGTGCACAAGAGTGAAATGGAAGTGTAGTATTAAGTTGAGTGGAAAGCTAAGTGATTAACCGGTTAATGCTTGTCATAGTCATTCTTAACTTTACCGGTTACACTCTGTTTCAGACCGGTGTTACTGTCTGTCAGACATTTGCAGTGTTTGCAGTTAATTCTTTGGGAAAAGAAGTTTGTGCCTGTACTGATTCACCCCCCCCACCCTCTCAGTACCAGTTTGGTACTTATTGTTCATCATTGAGTTATCAATTGGTATCAGAGCATCCTCTAGGTCCTCTGTGTTGTAAGCTTAACCACTTGAGGGAAATATCCTATTGTAATGATGAAGAGAGAAGGTCCAAAGTTCAACAGAGATAACTTCAAAATTTTGAAGGATAGAATGAATATTTACATTAGAAGCATGGGTGCTCAACACTGGAGCTATGTTGAGAATGCTTTTATTATTCCTACTGATACCCTCACCGATGATCAAAAGAGAGAAATACAGGAGAATGGGCAAGTCATGGAAGCCCTAATCAGCGGCATATCTGACATTGAGTTTATTGATGTCCAGGATAAAGATAATCTCAAAGAAGTATGGGACACTCTTGAGAATATCTATGGTGGTGATGAGCATGTAAAACAAGCTAAGGAAGAAAGCCTTAGAGGGAAGTTTGAAGGCATGCGGATGGTTGAAGGTGAGACTATTCAACAGTATGGAATAAGAATCAAAACTGTTGTTGGAGATATCAAGAGTGTAGGTGGTAAAATAGAATATTCTACTATGGTAAGCAAAGTTCTGAGATCCTTATTACCGGTCTATGCAATAAGGGTTGCTGCTATTCAGGAGTTGAGATCAATTGACAAGACTAAGGTATCCCTAGACTCCATCATTGCAAAGTTGATAGCCTATGAGCTAAATAGTTTTGATGGCAGTGTTCAAAAGACTGAATCAACTTTTAGAGCTTCTGATGTACCATCCAGAAAAGGAAAAGAAGCAAGCACTAGTGGTGAACCAAGGCAGAGCAGAGAAATGGATGATGAGGAGATCCTAATGGAATTTGAAGCTCTTCTTACTAGGAAACTTGCTAAAGGAACCGGTAAATACAGAGGTAAGCTCCCTTTGAAATGCTTTTCTTGTAACCGGATAGGACATATTGCCATAAACTATCCTAATGGTGACAGCAAGGACAAAACCGGAGAGGTTCAATAAATTCAAAGGAGGAAACTGGAGAAACTATTTTGCTGCAGTTGATGAAGGTGTCACAGATGAGGAATCGGAAGATGAAGAGAATTAAGATATTGTATTTGTTGCAGTAAAGGAAGATGTGTCGGACAAAAAGGCTCTTGTCTCCCGCTTTGATAATTCCAATGAGTGGATTATTGACAATGGTTGTTCTCATCATATGACTGGTGACCGGAGCAAGTTTCTATCTTTGGAAGAATATGATGGTGGTATGGTTCGCTTTGGTAATGATGCACCATGTATGGTCAAAGGAAGAGGGTCCATCTCTCTAAATGGAAAGAGCAGTGTCGACAATGTGTATTGGGTGGAAGTTCTCAAACACAATCTATTGAGTGTTGCCCAGCTGAATGACGGTGGACTCACTCTAGAATTCAAAAATAGAGCATGCAAAATCAAAGGAAAGAATGGTGATTTGATGGCCACCAGTATGCAGACCAAAGGTAACTTATTTCAACTAAATGCAAATATAAGTACATGTCTTATGGCTAAGTTTGATGACAGTTGGATATGGCATAGGAGACTCTGCCATGTAAACTTTGATAACATTGTGAAGGCCAGTAAGATCAAGGTAGTTAGAGGACTGTCGATGCTGAGCAAACCAGAAAATCCTTTGTGCAGATAATGTCAACTGGGGAAAATGTCTTCCTCAACCTTCAAAGGTAAATCCTTCACAGCTAACAACTTACTTGATCTTGTGCATACTGATTTGTGTGGTCTTATGAAAAATAGGAGTGTGCAGGGAGATAGGTATTTTATGATTCTTACAGATGATTGCTCAAGAATGATGTGGGTCACATTCTTGAAGGACAAGTTTGAAGCCTTTGGAAAGTTCAGAGCTTTCAGAACATTAGTAGAAAAGGAAAGTGGTAGAAGAATCAAATGCCTTAGAACTGATCAAGGAGGGGAATTCACTTCCGGAGAATTCAACAAATATTGTGAAGAGAATGGCATCAAGAGGCAATTGTCTGCCCCCCAGACTCCACAGCAGAATGTCTTAGAAGAGAGAAACAACCGGACTGTGGTTGAAGCAGCTCGAACTATGTTGATCCAAGGAAAAGTTGCTCACACCTTTTGGAGAGAAGCGGTGAGCACTGCAGTCTACACAATGAACCGGGTACTCATCAAAAAGGGAAAGGATAAAACTCCTTATGAGTACTGGACCGATAAGAGACCAATGGTAAGCTACTTTAGAATGTTTGGTAGAAAATGTTATATCAAGAGGAGTGAACATCAGAGCAAGGTCGATGCAAAATGTGATGAAGGAATATTCCTAGGATATTCCACCAAGAGTAAAGCTCTCAAATGTTTCAACAATAGGACTCAGAGAATTGTTGAAAGCATCAATGTTAGGGTTGATGAAAACTCTGGGAAACCAGAGGAAACTGGCAGTGAGTAAATAGAAGGTGAACCGGTAGTAACCTTCTGGGAACCAGTTGCAAATCAACCCAATACCAGTAACTATGTTCCTACACCGATGGATGTTGATGTTGATGAAGATGAGGATGAAGAATAAAAGCAAGAAGAATCTGTTAATAACATACCTAAGTATGTCAAACTCAATCATGATCCAAAGCAGATCATAGGAGACAAAGATGTAGGAATTCTTACAAGAAGAAAGGTCAGAGAAAGCTCATGTATGATCTCTGAATTTGAGCCTAAATCATTCAAAGAGGCACATAAAGATGAAGACTGGATCAAGGCAATGGAGGAGGAACTTGACCAGATAGAGAAGAATGGTACATGGTCTTTGGTACCCAGACCGAAGCATAAAAATGTCATTGGAACCAAATGGGTTTTCAGAAACAAGCTAAATGAGGATGGCATGGTGGTAAGGAACAAAGCCAGACTAGTGTGTAAAGGATATGCCCAAGAAGAAGGAGAAGACTATGGAGAAACCTTTGCTCTAGTAGCAAGATTGGAAGGAGTGTGTATGCTTCTTGCATATGCAGCTTTTAAAGGATTCAAGGTATATCAAATGGATGTAAAATTTGCATTCCTAAATGGAATACTTGAAGAGGAGGTGTACATAGAACAACCAGATAGGTTTGCCCTATCAGAAGACAGTGACATGGTGTGTAGGCTACATAAAGCCTTGTATGGACTGAAGCAGGCACCTAGAGCATGGTATGAACGCTTGCACTCCCATCTTGTGAAGATTGGATTTGAAAGAACAAGTGAAGATAGCAATATCTACTTGAAATCAGAAGGAGATCAGATTCTGATCTGTGAAGTATTTGTTGATGACATCATCTTTGGAGGTGATGACAAGATGAGTCATGAATTTGCTGATGAGATGAAAAAGGAGTTTGAAATGTCACTCATAGGGGAGATTAAGTTCTTCATTGGACTACAGATTCAACAAATGAAAGATGGAATCTTTATTACTCAGTCCAAGTATGTCAAACAGGTGTTGAAGACCTTTGGCATGGAAGATAGTAAACCGGTTGGTGCACCAATGGTGACCGGTTGTGAGCTATCAAAAGAAGATGACTTAGTGGTGGTAAATGAGAAGGATTACCGATCAGTGATTGGCAAGTTGCATTATTTAGTGAATAGCAAACCGGACATTGCACATGCAGTGGGTATTACCGCTCGGTTTCAACAAAGCCCTAGAGAATCCCACTTGGTAGCAGTCAAGCGGATTCTTAGATATCTGAAGGGAACTATTGACTATGGGTTATGGTATCCATACAATAATGATTTCAACCTGAAAGTGTTTATAGATGTTGATTGGGCTGGTAATGTAGATGACCGGAAGAGCACAACCGGTGGTGCATTCTTCCTTGGTGGTAGATTGGTCTCATGGATGAGTAAAAAGCAGAGTTGTATCTCTCAGTCTATAGCAGAAGCAGAGTATGTTGTAGCTTTTATGAACTGCACCGAGACTATTTGGATGAAGCATGTATTGAATGGCTTCAAAGTTCTTGTATCTAAACCGGTAAGCATATTTTGTGACAATACAAGTGCAATTAACATTTCCAAGAATCCAGTTTTGCATGCTAGAACCAAGCACTTTGAGCTCAAGTATCATTTCTTGAGGGAGAAGGTTCGGAACAAGGAGGTTGTGTTGGAACATGTTTCCAGTAAGGAGCAGTTAGCAGACATATTCACCAAGCCTCTACCAAAGGGTATATTTACCTATTTAAGAAGTGAATTAGGGGTGTTGCCCCTTCAAGAGGTGAACTGAAAATATGTGCTCCACATCAGTCAGGTATGGCAGTGTCCAATATTTTTCAGGATTGATGTGTTGAAGGATGCTACTCCTCTGGGGGAGCAGCCTAACGGAACAGGGTATTTGGCCATCCCTTAACCGGGTGATCCCTAACAGGATCGGTTCGTAGCAGAACCTATTGTAACAGTCTCTAACTGGACTAGGCTCCTAACAGAGCAGACTTCTAAAGAGTTCAAAAGCAGCTTGTGTGTATTCATCCCCACCGTGGTTTTTCCCAGTTGGGTTTCCACGTGAAAAATATGTGTGTCATGTGATGATTTAAGTGATTTGTGTCTGAAGGTAAATCATGTTGAGCTAGCTGTTATTATATTTCTGATGATAGATTACCTATTCGTGCACAAGGGTGAAATGGAAGTGTAGTATTAAGTTGAGTGGAAAGCTAAGTGATTAATCAGTTAATGCTTGTCATAGTCATTCTTAACTTTACCGGTTGCACTCTGTTTCAGACTGGTGTTACTGTCTGTCAGACATTTGCAGTGTTTGCAGTCAAACCGGTTTGCGAAAGGAAGTTTGTGCCTGTATTGATTCACCCCCCCCCCCCCTCTCAGTACCGGTTTGGTACTTATTGTTCATCATTGAGTTATCAGTTGACTTAGTGGTTAGCACCTCCTTGGGGACTTGTGACATGGCTTAACCACCTCCCGTGGGTCGAGTTAAATCTAGCATTTGTATCAAGCGTTGATAGTTTGAGTTTTTAGCACAACGACAAATGACTCTAACACTTATGTGCTATATGTATGTCATATTCATATGGATGAGAAATGCAAAAAATATGACAAGATGAAATGTTAGATTGCATAAGCACATGTATATAGGTATGTCATACCATATCAGATGAGTAAGAAAAGCAAGTGACTAAAGACAAACATTACAAAAGGTCTATCAACTAATGTGAGACAAATAAGGGAAGGATGTCAATAAATGAACAAGCTAACTTTATGAGCATTTACCAATTGTATGGAATGTTATAAGAATTTTTTTTTTAATGTGAATTGATTACAAAAGGTTTAGAAGTGTGACTCATTACACAACTTGTCACATTAGCTCTTCTAATAAGAAGTGTCCTAAATTTGATTTTTAAAATATTCCACTAGAATTTAATCATGGTATCCTTGGTAGTTAAAAACAAAAAAATATCATTTGTTTTTATAAAAATGTCATATTTTAATTACACCAAAGCATATTACACTCTAACTAGAAGCATTTAAATTGACATGTTTGTGACACTTAAATACATGAAAAATAGAAAATCATTTTATTATTATTATAATTTTATATTATTTTTATTAGAAGATTAGTATGTCAATATTCTTACAAAATATATATATAAACAAAAAACTATTTTGTTTTAAATACATAGTATATAAATATATAATATAGTAAAATAGTAGTATAATAATAGATTACAAATAATATTATTAATTACGAGGAATTAAAAATATCCTTATATAAAATTTACTTTTTTTTGTCAAAGACAAGAATATAAAATCAAATAATAATGATATGATATAATAATAACAATAATAATAACAACAACAACAACAACAATAATAATAACAATAACAATAATAACAACAATAATAATAATAATAACAATAATAACAATAATAACAACAATAATAATAATAACAATAACAATAACAATAACAATAACAATAACAATAATAACAATAATAATAATAATAATAATAATATAATATCCATGAGTTATATTGTATTGAGCATTGCTCAAAAGAGGAGATCTATGTGAAGAGACTTGCAATATTTTGTAGTATAAATCTATCAAATCAATATGTTTGTGATTAATACTTACCTGAACGGGCAGCGAAAATCTCACACAGTAGATGATAGAGCACAGATGCCCTTTAGCCGCAAATTTCCCTTATTTGGCTTTCGTAGCGGTGGTAACTCGCTTTTAATCTAGGGATCTTTAGTTTTAGGTGGATCCGAGGAGAAGAAAAGGTTATCATTGAAATATCAGCTGACAAGCTAGTTTTTTTTCTCAATTTTTTATAGAGCAGATCAAGGCATTATCTTATATACAGTCGTCTTGAACTTGATAATAATTCGCATTGTAGCCAACTATAATTTCAGACACAGCATATCATTCCACACTTTATCGAGCTTGTTCTCCAATATTATCTGAATAGTCATTGTTCATAATTGTTATCGCTGCACTAGGAGGGGATAGAGTTCTCTTATCTGTTATCAATAGATGTTCGTAGCCGTTGCATTTGTCAAAGCTAGGGTTTATCAGAAGCATCGTTGTCAGGAAAGAGAAAGAAGCCAATAGCCTTGATTTCATCCTAAAATAGTCAGAAAGGAGCCGAAGAAGGTAATAATTGCAGAAGTTAAAGAGTGCAGATCGCTTGTGGCAACAAATCTGTTCCAGATCTATCAAAAATTGCAAAAATAAATATGAGATCACGGCACATTGTCGTTGTTTTGAAGACGCTAAGCTTGCAAAATGAGAATTAGTTGTTCTTCCAAACAATGTGTGGACTCCATAAATAGTTGCAGATAGTGTTTTGAATCCAGAGGAAGATCGGGAGTGTCAGAGCTTTTTTATTCAATCGTTCTCTCTCAGGTTCAATAGAAATTTAATACAATGATCGGACATGGCTGGTAGAGGACATTTGGGTTCATGGGCAGATGTGGGTTGGGAAGACCCACCTCATGTTCCGCAGTGGGTCTACACGAACGGCAGATGGAAGGACATGGCGATATAGGTAAACCGGAGCGGAAATAACCAGGTTTTTCAGCCAGCTTCAAAATACTTTCAAGGCTTCTTTAGGAACAGATGTAGTGTGGCATGGAGGCAGAATAACAAATGGAAGGAGATTCACTCCAGGACGTTTTAATAATGGTGCGAATCAAGGGAATTCTGAGAAGCAATTCAAAGGCTTTTTGAGGAAATGGTCTTTGGATCTGGGCAATCAACGAACGTTTGCTAGGGTTGTTGGCTTGGCAAATAAGAAGACTGCGGCTAGGGTTTCTGTTTCTTCACAGCAAGTGGGAAATAAGGTAAATGTGAACCTCAAGGAAGCTAGTCTGGAAAAGGTAAGTAAGATACCTTATGATCCTATTCTGTCGGGGGTTTCTTCATCATAGGTTTGGGCTCCTATCCCTTGTATCAATCTTTTAGGTTCCTATGTCGATAAGAAAGTGAATTGTTTGCATACGAATGCTATTTCTGGGGAAATTTGGGGTGATCAAATTAGTTTGTTAAAGCTTTATCATAAATTGCAGAAAAGATGGGGGGATATGCATTATTTTCAATTATTGTCTATGAATGCTTTTATTATTGTCTTTGATTCTCCTTCTTTTAGAGATGAGGTATTAAGAACTTCGCATCATTGGTTTGGAAAACATTTAATTTCAATTGCGGCTTAGAAACCTTTTTTTGTTCTTTCTTGGTCTAGTTCGAAACTTATTCCTTTCTAGTTTGGTTTACCTAAAATTCCTTTTGAATTTATGGATCCAGATGTTCTTGAGAAAATTGGAAATACTATTGGAACTTTTTTAAAATCTAAAATGGACTTTGTGGAGGGGGAGGTTCTGGTAAAAATTTATGTTCTTATTAACCCTAACAATGTTTGCCCCCGTACTTGTAATATGAAGTCTCATGATGGTATTTGACACCAGTTAATTGAGAAATTAGATACGGAGCTTCTTAAGTCTCCTTTACTTTTGAATGTTCCATTACTTATGGATTTTAAGAAAAACCAGCAGGTTGTTGGCTCTGTCCCTAAATCCCTTAATAAAGATAGTTTGTCGGCGGGACCTTCGGTTGAAGGATGTGGAAATGCCTCTTCGCATAAACTGGTAGAAACGGGTCACATTAATCTTGAAAATAATCCATTGTGTCGTAGTTCTGGGAAACCAAATGATCACACTTCGGGTTCGGTCTCACTTTCGTCTTTACTGGAGACATTTTCTAATAACGGGGGTATAGTGGATGGTAATCCCCCGATGAATGGAGTAGATCATCCATTGATGATAGATTGCCCTAAGATGCCAAATAATCACACAAAGGGTAAGGACGACAATTTGTCTTCATGCACTCAAAAGGAGGTTTTGGATTCTTCAAAGAATGTGAATTTAGATAAAAATGCAGTGGTTGATATGGAAACTATTAAACAAGTACCTGCCATAGGTTTTCCTAATGATGCTTCTTTAGTTCAGGAAATTAAGAATTTGATGTCTAATAATTCCCCTCTGAATGTTGAAATTAATATGGCTAATGAATCCTCCTTAGGGAATAGTAATCCGTCAGAGGTTGACCCTGTTATTATGCCAGATGAGAATTTGGTTCAGCAAGTAAATGATATTTTTAACAATCATGCACATCAAATGGATGAGGGTATTACTAATAGAGTTGTTTGTTCAATTGAGAATGATTTGGGGGGTATAAACTCGACCCTTCCAATTTCTGCATCTGCTAATCCTTTTGCGGTTTTGGCTACAACAGAGTTGGGTTTTGAAGATAATCCATTTATCTTGGCTTCTCCAAAGTCATGCAAGAGTTTACCAATTGTCCAAACAACTCTGGTTTTTTCACCATCAGTGGTTTCTCCTAGGAGAGGTAGGCCTCCAAATAATCTTAAGACTCAAATGGAAATTGATGTTGGAATTCAAAAGACTTTGTCCCTTTCTCCTGCTTGTGGGCAAGGGAGGCATTCGGTCTCTCTTGGTAGGCCTAAGAAAACATGCCTAACTCATGTAAGTGTAAAAAAAAAGAGGAGTAAAAGATTTGTGACTAGTCCTCCTGTGACAAGATCAGGGGTTGTGAAACGTAATTTGCAAGGTTGCTTTGGGAAAAGCAAACATTCTCCGATTAATGGGAAGAGGGGAGCTTCGGCCTCCCCTCGAGGACGATGAGAATTATTTCTTGGAATGTTAGGGGCTTAAATGCCCCTAACAAATGACTCTTAATTAAGTCCCAGATGGACTTAATTAAGTGTGATATTTTTATGTTGCAAGAAACAAAGTTGTCAAAGGAGTCTACTGATTTGGTTTTTTCATCTTGGAGAAGGTGAAATTTTCTTTCTTCTCCGGCTTGTGGTGCTTCAGGGGGTTTGGCACTGCTTTGAAATAATTATAATATTGAGGTACAGTTAGTGGCATCTGCTACAATTGGATGTTGGTTTTTGTTATAAGCAAGATTTTGAAGGTTAAATTCTGGCTTTTTAAAATTTATGCTTCGTCAAGAATTCAAGGGAAGAGTAAGTTATGGGGTGAATTAAAGAGGATTTCTTCTCCCTTAAAACATGGTTCCTTTATTATCTTCGGGGGTGATTTTAATGCTATCACTGATTTAGATGAGAAAAGAGGAGGCGTTTTCCCTAATAAAAGGATTATGGATGACTTTGGGGATTTCATTTCTGATATGAGCCTTTTTTATTGTAAGTCTCGGAATGGGGTTTTCACATGGACAAACATGAGAAGGGATTTTCTCAGATTGCTGAGAGATTAGATCAGTTTTTGTTATCTGAGAATTGGATTGATTCAGATTTTGAATTCTTTTCCTCTATTCTACCGGTCTCGGGTTCTGATCATTTTCCAATTTCCTTTTCAGTTATTGAGAATAGGGCTTCTTTTAAGTCTCCATTTAAATTTGAGCCCATGTGGTTTAGGGATTCTTCCTTTTTGCCTCTGCTTATGAAATGGTGGAATTTTGCTCCTTTTTGTTCTGGGTCCCGCATGTTTCAGATTGCTAAGAAGTTAAGTTATTTGAAATTGAATATTAGGCAATGGAATATCTCGCATTTTAAGAACATTTTCCAGGAGAAACAAAGGATTCAAGATATGATTGAGTGTCTTAATACTCATGTGCTTCAACATGGTATGGTGCCATAAGTTTTTGATGAATTGAAGTCACTAAAATTACAGCTTGAGGAGATGTTAGCTAGAGAGGAAATCTATTGGAACCAGAAATCTAGAGAGTTATGGCTTTCAGATGGTGACAAGAACACAAAAAAAAATTATTCTTCAACTAAGATTAAAAGATGTAAGAATAGGATATCTTGTATTCAGTGTCATGAATGGGAATTTATTGACAGAGCCAGAGGACATTGCTTTAGAGGCAATTAGGTTTTTTAAGTCATTATTATCTTCGGAAAATGGAAATCTCAGCAGTGATATTATATCTAATATTCCTCCTTTAGTATCTTTGGAAGACAATAAGATGTTGATGTCTCCCTTTTCCTTAGAAGAAGTTAAGAATGTTGCGTTTGCCATGAATCCGGATAAAGCTCTGGGACCAGATGGTTTTACTCCTTTATTTTTTCAGAAACGTTGGGATTTTGTGGGAAATAATGTTTTATTGGCTCTCGAGGAAGCTAGGAGAAATGGGTCTATTTTAAAAGAACTTAATACTACAATGATTGCAATTATTCCTAAAAAAGAGGATACTAAGACTTTTGTTGACTTCTGCCCCATTGCTTTATGTAACACTTTGTGTAAGATATTTACGAAGGCAATTTCCCTTAGGTTGGCAAAAAATCTACCTAGGATCATTTCATTGGAGCAAGGTGGTTTTGTTCCCGGAAGGGAGACGACAGAGGGTGCAATTGTAGCACATGAGGTGCTTCATTCTATTTCCACCCAAAGAACCTCGGCCATGATACTTAAACTAGACATGATGAAGGCTTATGATAGAGTAGAGTGGGAGGCTTTATGTGTTGTTCTTGAGAAGTTAGGTTTTTCAAAGGCCTGGGTCAAATGGATTCGTGCATGTATTTCTTCTGCAAGATTCTCGGTTTTAATTAATGGTTCTCCTTGTGGTTTTTTCACTTCCTCTCGGGGTTTGAGACAGAGAGATCCCCTTTCTCCCTTTTTGTTTATTCTCCTAGCTGAAACCTTTAGTTGGGCTATTAGGGCTGCTAAAGTGGGGGGGCTTTGGAAAGGTATAAGGATTCAGAATATTCCCCAAATTATTTCTCATTGTCTCTTTGTAGATGATACTCTGTTATTTGGACATGCTTCGTTAGTTGAGGCAAAAGTGATTAAAGGAATAATACAAAATTATGCATCATTTTCTGGTTAGAAAGTGAATGGTGATAAATCAAAGATTTTTCTCCTTAATACATCACAACTGGTTCAGCATAGGTTGCAATCCTTTTGGGGATTTGAGACTGGAAATCTTCCATTTACTTACCTTGGGATTCCTTTCTTTGTTAAACAGGATAAGATTGGTTTTTGGGATAAGATTATTTCGGTCATTTCTAAAAGAATTCTCTCATGGAATCATAGATGGTTAACTTTGGCGGGTAAAATTGTCCTCATCAAGTCTATTTTGAATGTTGTTCCCATTTATCTCATATCTGTTTTGAAGTCTCCAAAAGCAGCTATTGTTAGTCTATAGGATACTCTTAGAGATTTTCTTTGGAACAATAATAAAGATGGCAAGAAGACACTCCCTTTAGTTGTATGGGATAAGGTATGTTTGCCTAAGGAACTTGGGGGAACAGGAATTCAGAGTCTGAAGAATCAGAATTTAGCCTTAGGTGCTAAGTTGGTTTGGAAATTATATGACAAGCCTAGCTCCTTATGGGCACATATTACGTTTGCCAAATATTTAAATAATGGACCAAGAGAGTACATTTTTAAAGTCTCAAATTTGCCTTTGGGTTTTGCTATTTGGAATTTCCTTTGTAAGTGTAAATCAATTATTTTGCCTCATCTCTCATGGATTGTTCATAATGGTAGAAAGGTCAGATTCTGGGAAGAAGTATGGAATGGACACGCACCTTTGGTGAATATTAGGGATTGGTCTCCTCTGATCACTGTTCTTTCCTCCCTTTGGGGTGTTTTTGTAACAAATTATTTTGAAATTGTGACTAGTGGACCCCTTAAGCTAGCCTGATGGAAGTTGATTGATTTCTTAGATGTTGATCAAAGCATGAAATTAGATTTTGAGAAGATTTTGGGGGATAGAAATGTATTTCTTTTTTATTCTGAGGATGAACTTATTTGGACAAAGAATATTTCTAGTAAGTACACTGTTAAAGATGGTTACAACTCTCTTATGGTTGCTAAAGATTTATCATCTTGGCCTTATAAGTTGTTTTGGCATTCGGCTTGTCTTCCTAAAGCTGGAGTCTTTGCTTGGTTGGCAGCTCAGGACAGAGTCCTTACAAGTATGAGACTAGACAGGCTTGGTATTACTGTTGTTTTCCCTTGTGTCCTTTGTAACAAAAATTTGGAATCTTCTTCACACTTGCTCCTACATTGTGATTATGCTTATGAATGTTGGCAGTGGTTGTTTGAGAAGTTAAATATATCCTTTATTATTGGTAAGGATCTCATTTCCCATTTTAGATCTTGGCCCTTTATGCTTGCCTCATTTTTTTATATGCATGCCTTTGGATCATATCTCCATCTATTGTGATTTGGAATGTTTGGCTAAAGAGAAACAACGGGATATTTAAAAAAACAAGGTCTCTTATGTCTAAGGTTCTATTAAAAATTGAGTCTTCAATCTCTGAGGTTGCTTTGTCATTTATTTATAAGAATTTGGAAAATCTTACTTCTTTTTCGCACTGAGATAGTAGAGTTACTTGAGTTTGGAAGATGTTGTCAATTTTACCCTCTCATGGTTCAATTTTAAAAAAGAATGATGCAATAGGTAAGAGGTGCTCTGCTAGATGGAAACCTCCTCCGCAGGGGCACTTTAAACTGAATTTTGATGGGGCCTCTCATGGTAACCCTGGGTCGACTGGGGTAGGCATGGTAATTTATGATCACAATGCAAATTTTATTCGAGCTAAGTGTCATGCTATTGGTTTTAAAACTATCATGCGGAATTTCATGCTTTGTCTTTTGGATTGGATATGGCAATCTCTTTGGGAATTAAGGACTTAATAATTGAAGGTGATTCTATGGTGGTAATTCAATGGGTTATGAAAAAAAAATCAAATTGTTGGAATTTGCAGTATATACTTGATCCCATTTTACAAAAATTAGAATTGTTTGAATCTTTCTTGGTATCCCATTGTTACAAAGAAGTTAATAAGATTGCAGATTATTTGGCAAAATTGGCCATTGATAGCAATGTTAATCAACGAGAGGTGGGTTTTGAAGAAATTCCTTCTAGGGTATGGGAAGGTTTGTAACAATAGTTATTTGATTTTCTTGAGTAATGATGTAAAATTTTATGATGATAATTATTCCCGCTTTCCCCTTTCATTTCAAGTATCGTTGTCTGGAGGAGAGTTTGAGCTCATGGTATTTGATACAATAGTGTTTTTGCAAAGGTTTTTTGATACTTTCTTTTTTGGCAAGAAAGTTTTTGGCTCATAGGATTTGACACAAAGCTTTGGAAAATTTTATCTTCTTCCATTGATAGCAGCTATGGAGTCTACATTTGAAAATTATCCGATGGATTTTTTTGGCAAATTGTCATATGGGCTCTATGCAAAACTAATATTATATGTTGGGTTATTGGAGGTGTATCAACAAGTTGGGCATTGCGTTGGGTTGCGAGGATACCTGTAGCATAAAATAAAAATAATAATTAAAATATAATAATTTTTTAAGTGAAATAATAAACAAATATGATATCTTTTAACATACTTCACCTATATTACTCCAAAGATAAGTATGCTAGTTTAAAATATAACTTATATACAACCTAAATGATTTAAATGCTTTTTGGTGATCATAAATCTTGTTATCTTTAACCTTTATATCCAACACAAATGAACCAATAGTTGAACACACAAAAAAACGTGCTATTATAAAAAAGATGCATTATTATATAAAAAATACAACTTTTATTCAACTTTACTTATAACAGCCGCGTTTATATTTGTCATAGGACAAAACTCTTAGATATGAAGTACTCCAATGCATATTCATTGCTACCTAATAGTTGTAGACATAAGAAAAATATTTTTTTCACAAAAACAATAAAACTTAGTTAAATGAGCACCTTATTTTTAAATAACACAATATTTTATAAGAAACAAAAGAAGTGTTTTTTTATATATTAATAAATGTATTTATGTAGCATAAATAGGTTCTCAAATATTCAAGTATGGGTCCATCTTGACCAGATTTGATTTTATTTACATGTGAATTAACTATTGACAATATATAATATAAATATGTTGCAAGAATAAGTCTGATAACTACAAGTACTATACCAACAACTGAACTCTATCGTTGGACTGTATAACTCCTGACCTCTCTCCCCTTGATGCTCACATACAAGTATATGTGATCCCTCATCTCAATACATAGAGATGTATGATATAAACACATCGGAGACATTGTGGCCCTCATATGAAATGCTGTTTACCTAGTGACAAGGAATAAAGCCCATAGAATCTTTAGCAATCGACACCACACTGTTGTGATGAGGATGCAGAATTTGATGTGAAGGGGTCTATCCTCACCCAAAGCAAGGAGAAAATGGATGCAAGAAGAATCGACCAGACAATGACAATTGTAGGCGTACGATTTTGACGTCCCAACAGTCCCTTGAGGAAGGGGTAGAGATGGACAATCACCCAGAAAGCAAAAAACAATTTTCCAAATAAGGGACCCCATGATTGATAACCACTGTTAATGGCATATGAAACACCTGCTACCACACCAACAAAGTTTACAACAAGTAGTGTAGTTGGAGGAATAAGAAGAGTAGTCCACTTGAAAACATATAACTCAGCAAACTCGCCATCTTCGTCTGAGGACTTAGACGTAACAGTAAAGTTTGTGTCAATTCCTGCAAGAACTTTCAGTAACCCCTGAAAGACAGCAAATAAATGTGCTGATACACCTCCAATAACCCAAAACTGTTCATTTCTCCACCATTCATCAATTCCAACCGTACTCCAGCGCAACTCTAAAATACCAGTTGCAAAAATAGATATAAAGAGTGAAATGAACCAAAAGCTTGCAAAGTTGCTAATCTGCACATTCAAGCAAATAGATTCATGGTGAGGTGTAAAAGTGGCAAACAACACATAAGAATAGACTTGACATACAAATCCATTGACAGTTGCAAGGTAGTTCAGCCATTGGCAAGCTTACCTCAGGAATGATGAACCTATTTGTAAGAAGACAGATAGCCGGCAGTGTACAGTATGCAATCAATGGCAAGGAAGTAACAGGATAAACTATGGTGTTGATATATGCCAACCTCTGCAATAGCTTCAACCTTCCACTGTAGCCATACCAAATTGGACAATGCCTGCTCAGAAGAATTTCAATAGAACCAAGGGCCCATCGGAGAACTTGATTCAAACGATCCGAAAGATTGATTGGTGCAGAACCTTTGAATGCGGGACGGGTAGGCATGCAATAGATTGATATCCAACCTCGAGCATGCATTTTAAATCCAGTCAAAATATCCTCTGTAACTGAACCATAAATCCACCCAATCTGCAGATTTCATTTCATATAAGAGGAGTCACTACAGCTGCCCCAAAAAAAGCTTGGTATAGGATTTCTTACACAAGCACATACTTTCTTATTAAGTGTTTACAGATCATTTAAACAGAATCTTTCATCCAACCTAGTTGACAAGGATAAAATGAAATCTTAAGCCTCGCCACGTGAGAAATGTAAATTCCTACATTATTAAGTGTACCTCTTTTCCCCATTCCGACTTGTCTTCATATCCACAGCTGATAACATGAATAGCTTCTTTCATCAAAGAAGCAGGATTGGCAGATTGAGGAGTGCCACCATCTTCCATTAGAGTTGCTGCAATCAACACTGGTGATTGACCAAATCTTTTCTCCAACCTCTTCTGGGACATGAGCAATGATTTTTCATCATCATATCCTGCAATTCATTATGGCAAATAAGCCAGCAAATGAGAGATATGTAAAGGCATATTATTCATCAAAGAATATGAACTAATTTATCTGATTAGGACTCGCCTTCCACACCCTCTTCTATGTCCTCCAAACTGAAGATGGGGATAGTAAATTCAGTTCCCTTGTTTCTCTTCTTCTCACCATAATTTTTATTTGTTTTCTTGCCTTTCTTCCTTGGGCCACAGCAGCACTTAAAGAAACAGTTTGGTTCGAGGTCCTTTTCTGTCAGAACAGGATCATAACCATAGAGTGCTTGCCTATTGAAACAACATCCTGTGCCAACATAGACAGGTCCCTGGATCCCATCCAAACCTTTCAAGTTGATCTGCAAAGAATTTCTTAAAGAAGGTTAATATGCTAGATTTATACATAAGGTTTTGTAAAACAGCAATGCTTCGTGTTAATCAATGCTCACATCAAAGAAGACTGTGTTACGATTTGCATATCGATCATGTCGATCAATACCATCAAACCTCTGAGGGAATTGCACATAGCATGTTTTCTTTCCAACAACGGGATCCATTAAAAAACACATAGCCTCTCGCAGAGCCTTACTATTGTTTATATAGTGATCACAATCAAGATTCAATAGAAAGGGACCATTCGTAAGGACAGCAGAAACACGAACCTGACTTCACCAAATATAAATGATCATCGTTGTTAATAAGATACACAAGCAGATATTACAATATTAGCAAAACGGTAACATATATACTCGGAAAAGTATATACCAATGCATTCATTGCACCGGCTTTCTTGTGGTGTTGGAAACCAGGCCTCTTTTCACGAGATACATAAACTAAGCGGGGTAGTTCATTTCCGTCAATGTCAAGTGCCCCACTATGACCTAAGAATACCTGAAATGAAACTCTTAAGCAAGAAATCAATAAACTGTCATCTTTATAAAATGCTGACAAAAATGATGACAAAAGGCAAAGAAAATGCAATCAAGAGTGCATGCAGCACTAATAACCAATGTCCTCATCAGGTATGACAGAAAGAAATAATCTAGCACCTGAATCATCCCAGGATGGTCACGAGGGTTGTTCCCTGGCCATGGAGTTCCATCTTGCATGGTCCAGCCCTCTTCAGGAACCTTTTGTGCTTTGGCAACAAGAGCATTAATCCGGACCTTGAACTCCTCATACTCCCTCTGAATTAATAAAAATACAGAATATGTCAAAATTATTATAAATTCTATAAATTAACATAGCTGGAACTTACTTTCAGTAAATGAATATGTACTTACCTTCATTGCTCTGCGATCTTTCACAAAGGAAGGCTGTACTTTATCCTTCAGATAATCGATCTTTTGGGCAAAATAGAATTCTGGAGCCCTAGGTTCTATGTTGTACTTTTTGCAGAATGGAACCCATTTCCGTGCGAATTCTGAAGTTTCTGAAAGGGCTTCAAAAGTTAACATTGCAGATCCATCATCAGATACATAGCAAGAAACCTTATGAACGGGATAATCTACAGCAAGGATTGACAACACGGTATTTGCTGTGACAATGGGAGGCTCCTTGAGAGGGTCCACTGTACTGACAAAAATATCAACAGTAGCTAACTGAGATGGTTCCCCTTCTCTGTCATACCTGTAAAATTAAAATAAGGGAATTAAGATGCCTTGTACAGGTTTCCTTATACATCATGCGAAGAATTATTCTTGGTAACCTCACATGAGAAGCTGCCTGCTTGTATATCTTCAAAAGAGATAATTCAGCATTGTTAACTACATGTCAAGAATCATCATCTTCAAAAGGTTAAACTAACCTCAACGCAAGCCTGTCAAGATAGGTTTCCCTATTAATGGGCATCCATTTAGGAAACTGATCAAGAATCCACGATACAGCAAACCAGATCTCACATATCACTGAGACTAACCACAGTGGATATGCATTAGGAACAGGAGTCGAGACTCGGTAGTTAAAGAAAAACCCCAGGATGATAAGCCGAAGAACAATCACAATCCTGTACGGAGTAAGCTTGGAGGAAGAAATAGGGAAACTCCTATGCAAAGGTTGTAGTGCCTCATCAACCCTGCCATATAGATAAACGTACCAAATTTTGAAATACTGATCATTCCAAAATTATACTAGATGAAAAACAAATTGCTATTGTATCGATACAATATTGAGATTTACATACTACTATAAGAATTCCTTTTTCAAATCATATAATTGGATTCTAGAACTAAATATTTGTTACTTTGATATTTTAACCGTCTGAACAAGGGATTACCATTGACATACAAACACCTGGTCACCACAAGTGGACAGGAGACCACAAATTTCAATGAGGAAAATATTATGGTATGCTAATACCGACATCTGAACAATCTATATAGTGACAAAAAATATAAATAAATCTGAAAAATTGTGTACTGCTAGAAGGATTGGCAATGCTAATTCTCAATGCATGCATGTAGGGGTAGGGATTATGGACAACAGACTACTATTGAAAGATGAACACGCATTAATTTTATTACAACTGTTCACTAAACACTAAACAGTATCATGAAAAAGCTGATAAATCTTTTAATAGCAGAAGGATTGGCATTGCAAAATCTCAATGGGCTATGCAGGGATGAAGATTTTGGAGAACAAAGCCAGCACACAGCTCAGCATTAATTATGAGGCAGAAAAGCAACTCTTGGGTTCTACTGTTCCACATAACAAATTAAAAAACTAAAACTGTACATTCTCGTATAAAACTTTAAATCACCTCAAAACATGAGCTCACAAAAAGCTTACAATTGATGCATTTAAGGAACCATGCTTTTTTAGAAGCTTAGAAATCTCGATGACTCTTTTTCAGTACAGATGCTCAATTTTGTCAGTTTTGAATAATCTAATACAAAAATTACTTCCAAGTTCTTTAAGATGCTACATGGATTACACAAGAAGTTGGAAAAATGTTACTTAAAACATAAACTGAAGCAAATTTTTATTTTGGGAAACAATTTTTAAAATATCCAGTTGAAAAATATTATCCAGTAATTTTTTCCCCACTTACAGTGGGAGTCCTTCCCCATTTGAACCAGTACCCTCCATATCTCCTTTTCCATCAGCATACCGACCACCACTAGTCATTTGCAGCATACTCTTCTCTTGTTTCAGTTTCCAGCTTTCTACTCTTTCCTTCCAGTCCACATTCCCAAGTCCGTAGGAATTCAAGTCCTTTGAAGGATCCACAATTCTCACTTGAACTATGAAAATGCATCATCACATCCACAGATCATTGAAGTTTGGTCCACTAATAAAAAATAAAGCCTCAAACAAAGAGAGTATTCCAATCCTGCATACTGCATTATGATACAATCCTGGAAATAAGAAAGTTGATAAATGTCCATAAACAAATTAAATACCTGGCTGATTTGGATCAGCATAAGGGAGTGAACGAACTCGCTTTCCACCTGTACTACCATTTGGAGCCATATGCTCAGAAGACACGTCTGTAAATTCTCCAGAGACCTGCACAAAGGAATAGTCATTTCTATCTCCTCTGGACAAAAGGTTAATGGATAGGACAGATCATAGAACCATGCTAGACCTGTTACAGTTTAATCCCACAATTGTCAAATACATTCCCCAACTCTAGGCAAACAACATACAGCCAACTAAAAATTAACACATGCAAACATAACAAACATGAAATTTGCAGAGCCCATGATACACTAACAAGCTTCTGGTAGAAACGGTTTATGTTTAAAATCATTGATAATCCAGATCAGTCAGCGATCCATCATCAGGATTAAAAAAATTGTCCCAGTGATGGATATCATGGAGTGTGATCTAGGACATTGATGAAATTGAATGCATAAAGTTTTTTACCAGAAGCTTGTTACTAAATGCAAACAACACATATTCAGCCCATCTGGTCTATCTAAGTTTCTAACAATGGCATATATTACAAAATAAGCTATGTATACTACATAAGTGCATTTACTAATTCTACTACTCTGAAATCTGCACTATTTGCAAGCACAATTGACAATTTCAATTTTCAGGCACCGAAAATGAAGGTGGCTATCACATATTCTTCAACTGTTACTAGAAATCATACCTGTTGCCCGTTAGTGAGAAATGGAACTTGAGAATAGGGCTCCTGTCTGGAAGAAGTGACTGAATCAACTTCCTCTCCTCCTCGGCCATACATCTGCCACTGCATCACTGCTTCACCTCTCTCCTGCTTCATATTTTTTTGCACCTGAGAGTAGTTGAACTCATTCTCTAGATCATCAACATCATCTTCTTCCTCATCACCTTCCACCCTTGGACTGCCTGTCAACAATAACAAAAAAAACATGATAGAAAAGCTCCAGGAGTACAATGTCCAAATTCCATTACCATTTGCATTTTTTCAAAGTTGACTCTTGCATATATATAATCCCTCTGTATTATAGGATTTTAATTTTAAAATATCAGAGAGCATCCACTGACCTTTGTGCCTCTTGTATCTGGTCTTGCACTGAGGACAGGACTTGTTTCCTTCTTTACGCTCATATTCGTAGCAGGGTCTGCAAACTGGAAATGCACATTCATTGCAGGCTACAAAGTGCTCCCCATCAGTTGTCACCCCCACATTATCTCCACATATATGACACTTTTGGCCATCCAAATCTTTCAGAGGCTTCGGCTACATGCACATGTCCATCTCTCATTAGGAACACAGTTTAGACCTGCTAGTTTGACTAAATTGATTTGCCTAACCAGGAAAAACTAATTTTCCAATCTTCTAATACTCCAATATTTTATTAGTAAAGAAGCATTGGTTTATAAGACCCTCATTAAATGATTAAAAACACTACAAAAAACAAGAATTTGAGAGAAACCTATCATAGGAGTGTGTTTTAAGGGAAACTATTGATTTAGGACTTGGGTAATATGGTTATAAAGCCAATATACTATCTTCCACAAGCAAATATATCAGACTAACAAACTTTTCATCAAGAGGCTCTCAGAGAACACCTATATAAGAGATGTTTTTACTGTTAAACTACTACTTAAATATTTCAGTAAATTGATCCATCTTCTACTTCTTCAGTATGTTCTCGCATGTAATCCCACATATTCATAGCTTATAGATCCATATTCCAAATGCTTCCTCACATATAACTAGTCAAGGATAACCAACAAGGCAAGATATTAAATAACTAGTATATTTGTCTTCCACAAGCCAATATACAAAAGCTGCAAAATTGCTACAACAGGACTCTAAAGCACACTCCTACTTAGATATGTGGCAGAATTGATCATTTTTTTGCTTTTTCAGTATGTTCTCAAACATATTACCACAAGTAAACAACTTGGCAAATCCACCTCCCAGAAGTGTCCTCCAGTACAAGTGGAGAATAACCAATAAGGAAAGTTATAAAAACTAATATACCAGTCTTACTCCACCCAATATAACAAAGAAGAGAGATTGATAGTACAACTATAAACTATGGCAGTTCAAGGGGAGATCTACCATCAAAGATATATTTATGGTTCAAAAGCTAACTGGACACTCAAGAAAAAATGATCATAGTCTCTGCTTCTTCAATATGCTCTCAAATGACAAATCCACTTGCCCAGGCATCCTACAATATTACTGATGGAGGAATGCCAACAAAGAAAGGCATTACATCAGTTATATTGGTCTTCCTTGAGCGAACATCCAAAGGAGCAAATTTGCTCTTAGAGACTTCAAGAGTACTATCTTAAAAGTGTTTTCCAGGCAACTATTAATTCAGTGTTTGATCAAAAAACTAAAAGTTTTGCACTTATTCAGTGTGTTCTGAAGTGCCATAAGTCCATAACTTGATAAATCCACGGACCAAGGGTTTCCTCCAGTATTACTAGTGAAGGATACCAAGCAAGGAGTGACATACAACCTAATATACTGGTCTAGCAACCTCTGAAGCTATCTGAGATTTTGAGGCTTACAGAGCATGTCTATAAGAGAAAGATTCTATGGGCAAGCTTTTAAATGGGTACTTCAGCAAAACAATCACAGTCTTCTACTTCTCCAAGCACATTCTCAATTGCAAAATAATCTAAGTCAGACAAGTACATTCTCAACTGCAGTACTACAGTTCCACAAATTGACAGATCCATCTGCCATGAGTATCCTCCAGTATCACAGGCAGAAGAAACCCAGCAAAGAAAAACATAAAACTCATATGCTGGTCCTACTCAACCCAATATACCAAAGAAGCAGCATTCCAACCAAGAGGCTTGTGTGGAGAATCCATCGTAAAGATGTTTTATGTCAAAAAGACCAATTAGCTACTAAAGCAAAATAATCTTTCATAGTTCTCTACTTCTTTGGTATGCTCTTAAATGAAATATTAAATGGCATACCTATCCTGGCCCCTCTCAAGCCAATATATGAAAGAAGCAAAATTGACACTATGGGCTTCTAGGGTGTCAGGCCAGATATGGACTGAAAATGAAAAAGAAAAATTTACTGAAAGTGCAAAACCAAAAGATTGATTCCATTGAACCTTTCAGATTCAGCTTCATATGACTTCAGATTCTACAATAACCCAAGGAATATTTAATGATATTCCATCCCCCCATTTATCCACAAGGGTTATAGAAAAAATAAGCATGCCTCCAAATGTTTCAAATTTCTCTCTTCCAAGCACTTTTGTCAGGATTCCACTAGTTGATATACAATTGGACAATGGATCAATTTGACATTACCATCTTTCACAAAATACCAAATCAAATGGAATTTGATGTTGGTGTGCTTGGTTTGTGTTGTGACATATTCACACATAGCCCCATTGCAATTCAGGACCCCTGTTTTAAATTTTTTGCTTTTTAGGGTTAGTCTTCCTAGCTTAGTCTTTTAGGTTCTTGGCTATTAATCTTTGCATTGGAGAGTTGCCAATTAGCTCGTTAGGATAGCAGGGTCTGCTTGAATTGAAGTGGGTCAGTAGGTGGTCCAGGTCAGGGTCTCTTTGGAAGCCTTCTCTAGGTCAGGCCTTGCTCTAGTCTTGGGGTTATGCCTTGATTGAGTTTGGGAGAGTCTTTGCATTATGTCTAGAGCCTTGTTTGATACCAATTCCACTCATTTACCCTTCGAGGAGCAAAGAACATGAAGATTGAGCATGAAAACTTGAGAGTTGAATGAGGAATTTGAGTGATAGTGTCAAATTCGCTCCTGACCCTTCCAAAGGGACAGGAGCGAAATCTTCCTTAGCTCTCTTTGCCCTCCTATTTGGATAAAAACTTCACTTTAAGGCATGGATTGGGAGGAAATTAGCTTGAATTCACCCTTGGAGATGCCTTAGACAAGAAAAGGTCAAGAATTTGAGCATTATTGCAAATTTCGCTCCTGACCCTTCCAAAGGGTCCAGAGCGAATTTCATTATAGGGCCTATCCTTGAAGAGGATCCAGAGCGAATTTTATTATAGGGCCTGTCCTTCCAGAGGGTCCAGAGAGAAATTGATTTAAATATCTTCTGGTTGATGATTTAAGGTAAGAAATGCCATGTTAGAATATATATCATGTATTCTTAATCATCTTTTGTTTTCTTTGTAGATCAAGAAGGCCGCACTAGAAGGAAGAACAGACAAAGACAAGGAGGACATCATTAGGAAGCTTCATCATCATCAAGGATACCTTAAGTGCAGAGAAGAAGATTCAAAGTGCTAAAGACTTCAAGTGTTTAACAGTTGCAAGCAATGGAGCTAACCATCCTCAAGGATCTCATTCTACCACATGGAGAAACCACAAGATGGCAGAGAAGAAGGATCTTACAAACACTTCAAGGCGAAGTGAGCTACTAGAGGAGGAGTGACTCGACCGTGAAGAGGCTTCATCAAGCACAAAAGAGTCAAGGAGAGGTACATCATTCATCGAGTACATCGAGGACGAAGGAAGATCAACCAAGGTCAATGCAAGGGTACGTTGAAGAAGCAAATAGTTTCAGAAGAGTTATCAAAGTTAGCTTCTCATCATCATCACATTGAATATCAAGAGATACAAAGTTCCTTGACCAAGCACAAACGCAAGACAAGGTGGCATCCCAGTCACTATTCCTCCAGTCAGATAGGTCCACATCAGCATGTCCAGATTCAATGTATCTGACTCACCAATGATGGCACAAACTTCGAGGCACCTACCCTAGTTTCCTATTGGTCCACACTCATGAAATGTAATTTTCTCATTGGCTAGGGAAGTTTGTTGTAACAAACCCTAATTAGGGTTTTCATCTTGTAATCCTAGCCATTGATTGTAAATCAATTAGAGCCATCAAATTGTAAAGAGCTCTCTATATAAAGCTTTGGCTCTTCATTGGTAAAGGTGAATAGTTGGTTAATAGAGGTTAGAATAGCTAATAGTCAGTAAAATAGAATAGCAAATAGAATAGCAATTAGAGTAGAGTAGGGAGAGAAGGCAAGAGATTGTTGCCTAAATTGTAAATGACCTTCATTTTCATTGAAGTTATGGTGAAGTGTGTTGTTTCTTTGCAATATGCATGGTTTCTTGTTGAATCTTCATATTAGATGGTTGATAATTAGATTGAATGGAGAAAAATTGTTGAATGCACACGCTTGGAATCCGCCTAGTCCAAACCACTAGCCTCTTACTGATTGTAAGGGCGCCCTGCGTGGTCAACTGGCATTGAATGAGCTTAATTTCGAATTGTTATGCGTCTATTGTTCATGCATTAACTTGAATGGTGATCAATGTCTGATGGTGTAACGATTTGAACATCTTCAAAATTCCCTTAGAAGATTGCACTGAGCCGGTGTCGAATTGTTCAGTTTGATGGTGAGACCTAGCCCAGTAGGACTCCAACTAGTCATTCATCCATCTTCTTGCATTCTAGGCCTTAGAGTAGACTTTCTGAGCCTTTCGCCTTTTGCTATTTCTTTATTATCCCGGTGAGTAGATAGGACTTGAGTTCCAGCAAATCAAACGCTCTGGCAATCAAATGTAAGTCCCCTTGTGATTCCAGCATAATCACATCATACCAAATTGAGCTTATCCGCACGTAGAGACCCTACATAACAGAACCTTGGAGTTATTTCGATTGATCCTTAGGCAAATCTTCAACATTCGAATAACTTTGTTCAAGAGAGGATAAGATACCTTGGTATTTTATTCTGTAATCGCATGTGCATAAAAAACACATCTGTTAGGATTCCCACAGATACTGAGAGGGGGGGGTGAATCAGTATCTAACCGATGAATTGAATTTCTTAACTTAAAACATGTAGAACATATTATAACAGTGTACCAGTATGCAAGAAATAATGCAATAAACAAAATTAAAAGCATCCACATGAAAAACACACCATAACACAATGTTTTAACGAGGAAACCCGATGTGGGAAAAACCTTAGTGGGATTTGTGACCCACAATATTCACTTACTGGCCAATAAGAGAATATTACTTACAAGAGGGGCCTGCACATGCAGGAAGGCCAAGTGCCTAGAGCTCACTGCTCAATGGAAAGTCTCACTGACTTACAATGATGGATTATATAAATCCAATATCTTGTACTGCTTCAGAATAGCATCTATAATGCCAGATGCAATACCGGTTTCTGCTCTGCTTCTTACATAAACCCTTTAACCTATATTTCGCATAATAGGTCTGCCTAATTACATTCTACCATTCATCTTTTTTTTCTTCGTTATTAAATATCCTACAATGATCTCTTATATATATGAGTCATTTTACAATGACGCCAAGTCGGCTTACAAAGATTTTACAATAATAAACAAAATATAATTGTAAAGCGGAAAAATCGAACCCTAGTTGTTCTCCCCTCCCCAACTCCAAGGAGAGAGAAGGGAGAGTCACTAGGGTTGATGGTTTTCACTTAGGAGAGACTTTACATTCAAAAGAGGGGTTGAAACCCACAAGATCCAATCCCACGCAATGCAAGATTGGATTCTAAATGAGTTTCAAGGGTTGTGATAGCAAGGATACCCTCTTTTGTAAAGAATGTAGATAGAAAGATTGAACTAAGAATGCATGCAAAGTAGGAAAGATTCGCTGATAAACAGAGATAGGGAAATGGGATGAAGCTGCGAACCTGGAATTAGCAGTAAAATGTCGAGACGGTGTTGTTCTGCAAATTTGAGCGAAAGTTGACGGGACGATGGCGCCAGGCGTGCACACGGTCCTCCGAAAAATCCGCGAAACGAAGGTGGATCTGTTCGTCTATGCGAAGGTGTAATGTATGTTGTATGTTGTATGTTGTAAATGATCTCCTCTTCAATGGTTGAATCCTTGTCTTGAATGCAACACTTAGCCTTGAATGGAGACTTAGAATGCTCAATTGCTTGAAGGAATGCTTGAATGCTTGAATGTTTGAATGTTTGAATATCGCTTCCGCCTTTTGCACGCATATGTCTTCCTCCCTTTTTTTGGAAGAGGAAATGTAGTTTATATACTTGTCAATTAGGGTTGATAGACTGATTTTCCCGACCTTAGGCCGACTAAGAAACATTATTTCCCGAATTGCAAACTTAAAGACCCGATGCCCAAAAGAGACCGGGCCCAAAATAGGGCCAGGGACCAGGGCGCTAGGCGCCATGGTCCTGGGGGACCAGGGCGTTGGGCGCCCTAATCCTGAAGGACCAGGGCGCTGGGCGCCATGGTCCCACCTCCCAGGACAGCAGGGTGCAAGTAGGGATCAGGCCAGGGTGCAGAAAAATGCAGTTTTTGGTGTTATAAACAGGTTTCGGGGTCTCCATTCAGGTTCAACGTTGCGCCGCCATCGTGAAGACCCAAATGCAGTCGAAATTGCAAGTGTCGCAATTTTAGGACGCTACAATAATATAACAAAAATCCTATCGGCCTCTGTGCCGATAAGCTTCCTTTCTCTGCCGGTGCCGATGGTCTGAGTGCCGATGTAGAGTCTGATCTTGCTAGTGTCGGTGTAATGCCTTGCCGGTGCCATAGGATTGTAAGGTTGCCATCAATGACAAAACCTTCAATCACCTACAATGTCTCATTAGAGTGTGCATATGCCAACATCAACAGTTTGGTCATGAATAACTAGATTTCTTGCCATCTCGATTGCAGAAGTGTAGCCAAACATGAGTGGTGTTGATGAAAACTGATTTTCTTACAAATCCTCAAGAACCCTTCTGAGCCACAATATTTCTCTGGTTGCTTCTAAAGCTACCATATATTTTGCTTTTGTGGAAGAAAGAGCCAGCACTAACTATTTATTTGACTTCCAATTGATGACTGCTCATCCCAAATTCATCAAGAAATGTGAAAGTATATTTCCCATATTCAAAATACCCTCCATAGTCTAAATCTGAATATCCAACTAGTTTGAAATCTACTACCTTGATGTATGAAGCCCAAAATTCTGAATTCCCTTCAAATTTGAAGAATCCTCTTTGTTCCTAGCCAGTGACTATTTCTCATCTTTTGCATGAATCTACAGAGAAAACCGACAGCAAACAAAATATCCAGCCTAGTTGTGGTTACATAGATCAAACTTCCAATGGGATATCTGTATTTGGCTGCATCTTCAAACTCTGCAATATCATCTAGTGTCAATCTCAGATTCTGTTCCATGGGTGTGCTGAGTGATTTATTGTCTTCCATTCCAAATAGTGATGAAAATGTACTTGGATTTTTGAATCACTTCAATACCCAAATAGTAATGAAGATGACCCCAATCAATCACTTCAAAAACTTTCACCAGTTCTACTTTGACTTTTGACATTGTATTTTTCATTATTTCCTATTATGAACAAATCATCCACATATACAACAAGGTCTACAACTATTTTGTCGACTGTCTTGACAAAAAGAGCTGCATCTTGAAATTCAAAATGCTTAAAAATCATGCTCATGAGATGCTTGGTGAGTTTTTCATACCAGACATGTGAGGCTTGTTTGAAACCATATAGTGATCTTACCAACTTACACACTATGGGTTCTTGATCTTTAACTACAAAACCTTATGGTTGAGTCATGTAGATTGTTTCTTTGAGATCACCATTCAAAAAAGTAATTTTCATGTCCATTTGATGAACTTAACATCCATTTTGTGCTGCCATAGCCAACAAAACCCAAATGGTGATCTATTTTGTTATAGGTGCAAAGGTCTCTTCATAGTCTAGCTCTTCTTGTTGAGCATATGCTTTTGAAACAAACTCCGCTTTGTGTTTTTTAAGTCAGCCATCTGCTTTGTATTGTTTCAAAAGACCCACTTGCAACCAGTGGGCTTAGAATTGAGTGGAGAATCAACCAACTTCCAAGTGTCATTCTTGATCACGGCATTATATTCACTTTCATCACTTTTCTCCATGCATCAAGCTTTTATGCTTGTATGAAGTTCAATATTGATTTCTTCTTTTGAATTCCCTAAGCTTAGCTATCTTGAATCTTCTCTAGGGACTTTTCTTATTACTATCTAGCTTTGCATGCATATCTAATGCATGCTTTTCCAACTTCATCAGGTTTGACTTCTCTTAGTGTCTATGTGGCCGATTTTGGCATCTTTTTTGTGTTACTTGCAGAGCAATTGGTGCCTATTTTTCCTTATCTAAAGCTCCTTCATCTATTAGTTGTTGAAAAACAAGTTTTCTTCTTTTGATGAAGTTTTAAATTCTTCCTTGGGGGAGTTTCTTGTTAAATTACAGGAGACAAAAAGGCTTCAACACATTCCAAACTATATGTCCCCCCTTAACGTTTGGAATCTCCATATCCATGTCCTTGAAAACACCTTGAAAATTTCTCAATTCAATGCAATAGTCAATCACTGTTTGTTGTGTCCTTTGTGGTTTCATAGAAAACATCTCATACAATGAGAAATTTCTTATTTTTTCTCCTCAAACAATCTACAGGCCCTTGAGGATTCTGTCCCAAAGAATGCACTTGTGACTCCCATGGTCCAACATGTTTCTTTCTTCCTTGGGAATCACTGCATAACAGGGGGATCCAAAAACCTAAACATGTTGCACTAACAAAAGAGAACCACACCAAACTTTGTATGGAATCTTCATTTAAAGAGTTGTTGAAGGTGACCAATTGCAGAGATAGACTATTGTTTGAGCTAATTCTTCCCCAAAGTGCAAGTTTACTCCTTTGAAATACAACATTGCCCAAACCATATTCATCAAAGTTTTGTTCATACTTTCAATTACTCTGTTTTGTTGACAAGTGTGAGGAACTATGAGATGATCATTGAGCCCATGTTTCTTAAGATAATCTTCAAATAACTTTGATGTGAACTCACCACCGTCATTGGTCCTCAATGTGCCAATATGGTTTTGTGCATCATTTTCAACCATGGTGCAAAACTTCTAAAATGTTTCAAAAGCTTCTACTTTTTGCTTCAAAAAATAGGTCTAGATCATTCTATTGTAGTCATCAATGAACATGAAATATTTACTACCACTAATTGAAGGAACTAGAGGAGGACCACACAAGTCAAAGTGGATCAATTGCAATTTCCTTTCACCATTCCAATTTGACTTGTGGAATGACTCTCTTTCTTGTTTAGCCAAGATGCGTGCTTCACATTTTTCAATCATTTTGGGCAAAGTCGGCAAACTTACAACATCATTCTTTTGCATTGTGTCAATGTTGTCATAGTGGTTATGACCAAATCTTGCATGCCAAAACAGATTGTTTGAAAGTCCTCCTTGAAATTGAAGCTCACTTATAGGTTTCAGTAACTTTCCTTTCTCACATCCAGCCGAGGCAATTGTATTATCATGTTTTCTTTTGATTATAACCTCTCCATCATCCAGCAAAATGGAGTGGCCTTTTTTGTCAAATGAGCACCAGAGACAAGAAGTTTTGTTTCAGTTGAATAAGGTATAGGGCATTGTGGAGAACGATATCTAAAAGTTTTGGTGGATTGAGTTGAATTCTTCTTTTTCCTCAAGGTTGCAAACCTGTGATGTCTACCAAATTCACAAGTCCACATTTTTCTTCATTAAACTCCTCAAAGAAGTCTCTTCGGAAAGTTGTGTGTTGTGTGGCACTCAAATCTAGGACCCAAGCATCATACCAACTTGAATTTATAGAGCCATAGTTGACATCATTTGATATATAAAGAACACATTCACTTGCAAACTAAGTCAAGTTTAATTCTAAGATTTTCTTCTTTCTCTTATTTGTTTCCTTCTATTTTTTATAGGCCTCAATCTTATCCAGCATTCTCCATTCATGAGCTTCATGACTCCCTTTTCTGGCAAAACGTTTGTAAAGATAATTTTGTCTTCATTTTGCTTCTCATGGTGTTGACCATTATTTCTGCCAATCCTCTCCCTCTTTGATTTCCCTCATTTTTTGAATGTGTCCCCTTATTGGGAGATTTGTCTTTTTAATAAGCATAGCAAATATCCTCTCCTTTTGTTTTAATTTTTCTTCCAGATGCCTTTCTCTATCATCCATCTTTTCAACCAACTAATTAAAAGTGAATGTCTTCTGCTGCTTGTTTTCTTGCAATAACTCCAAGTAAGTCAAATATGTGAGAAGAAGGGCTTATATGAAGGGGTGTGTGTGTGCACTGTGCACTGCTTAAATGGGAATCATACAAATCCTTCGACTTGTTTAGTGCTTCCAATAGTGTGTTGCACCCATGAATGTAACAAAAAACTTCTCCATCGACTGAGGCCCTTATCAAGGCCAAAGGCCAATGCCTTAGAATTTTTATGTTTCCAAATTTGTTTTTATACAACAGTAGTTGGTTCAATTGGTTGTTAGTCTCCATCACAAGAGTTGAACCACAAATCATTGAACATGAAAGTATTCTTAACTTCCCTTGACCATTCTAACCAGGTGTCCTTTCTGACTAGTATTGTACTAACGATTGCTGTGATAGAATGCATTTTGTTGTCAATGGAGAAGGATCGGCTTCTTATAGCTCTGAAAGGTTTCCTTTTCTAATATATTACTAGACCGATATACCAAACCTCACAACATGCTCACCCCTCCAATATACTCATTGATAATTGGAAAAAACCCATCATTTCAATACACTCAACTATATAAGAAGCACATGAGAGCAAAGAGATACATGGCACTCAAGCAACACGTGCAAAACACCTAATTATTGAAAAGAGAACTATGTCTTGTCAATTTTTTTTCCAAAATTCGAATACAACTTATCAAACTTTATGGTTGCTTGATTTCTGCAAGTCACAAGCCATCATTTCAATACACTCAACTATATAAGAAGCACATGCGAGCAAAGAGATGCATGGCCCTCAAGCAAGACGTGCAAAACACCTAATTATTGAAAAGAGAACTATGTCTTGTCAAATTTTTTTCCAAAATTCGAATACAACTTATCAAACTTTATGGTTGCTTGATTTCTGCAAGTCACAAGCAAGGATTTGATACAGGACACTGTGAGAGCCACAAATGGAGTCTAGATTTCTTGTCAGAACACAAATTTGCATGTAAAGCATATCTATTATAGAACCAATGAGGTTCTGGATAGTGTCTGCCATAGAAATTTTAAAGTGGAAATAATTGAGTACATACTTCAGCATCGTCTCCTATATCTTCAGTAGGTTCTCAAATGCAAAGCCACGAGCCCATCAACTTCGCATATCTCCACTTACCAAAGGATGTCCTATAGCATTACTAGTGGAGAATACTGCACCAGAAAAAGGGCTGTTTAACAAACAATACGCAACAAGAAAAGATAGTACCTTATCGAAAATTGCAACGGCTGCTCAGTGTTAATAGGCTAACCTGAACTGCTCGGCCAGGCAAACAAACACTATTCTACCCTTCCTCCCACCCACCCTCCAATTTTGCCCTTAAGTCGTGGTATCTAGAGTAAATATATTATAAAAATACGGGAGGCTGCACATGGGTTCTATGGAAATGTGAATACAGCCTTTGATTTCTGAAATACGCTGTTAAATGTAATGCCATTAGCAGATCCAACTATCAAATTAAAAAACCCAGGTTAAGGACACTACAAAAAAGTCTCAACCTCGCTAGATAATTTAAGTCCCTAAATTTAACGCTTTCCAACATTAGATCTTGATCTGTGAAGTGAATGCCAGTAAATCCATTCTAAGCAAATTTCCTACGGACAACAGGGGTTTAAGAAAAAGAAAAAGAGAAACCAGAATAACGCAATCCAAGGAAAAATCGCTTACACCAGCTTCTACATCATGGCGAATCAGAACAAGCTCATTCCTATTATGAGATCCTGCGACCATGCCAGAGCTAACCTCCATTGTTGGTGTGGCTGAAATTACTCCCAGTCAAACTACCGCTCTCAATACTACTCCAACCATATCACAAAACCATATTTTGGGTATGTTTTAGCCCTCGTCTAAGCGATAACTATCTGTCCACATAACACCCAAAACACGCCTGGACAAAAGCTGAAAAATTAACCCCGAGTAAAGGAGACGAGTTGAGGAATATGATACGTGTTACTCCTGCATTCCTTCTTTTCTTTCTAACAAATTCAGGACCGTCCGTCATCAAATAGAGTTTAAAGACGATATGATGGTTTTGCTGATAATAAACCAGCAATCATACTTATTATGCAACGGGCGCGTTGATGGGTATGTATAACAAGTATATTATATACAAATACGAAATTTGGAAAAGACATATAGTCACATCCATTAAACATGTTTCGAGTGTAAACTCGAGATGTCTAGTAGAATTCAACAGAGGAGTGTTTACATGTCCATTAACGTAAACATGGTTTGAGGTTGAAGTTTTATATTATCTGCTTCATTCAAGCTCTCGTGTCTGTAACTACCTAAATCTTTAGTTACATTTGTGAATCCAACAATGTAAGTAGTATATTTAAATTGAGAATTAAAATAGAGGAAAAAATATAAATATAAGAATTCTATTTTAGATTAAGAAATATTTCAAATAGATCAAAGGAAATGTAAAAACAAAATATAAATAGGGGAAGGGGTCTACATTAAGGATTATTGGATTTTCATTAATTAAAAGTTCACTAATAATTGATAAAGGGATTGATTTATAGATTTGGAGAGGAGAATGTAAATGGTAGAGATTCAATATTCAATTTCAATAGAATGTTGAAATCAAATGAAAAAAAGTGAAGAATCTTCATTAACTAAGAATAGTCATGGGAGTTACAAATGTGTGAGGACAAATATCTTTTATTATTTATATCTTCATTAGTTAAGAATAATCATGGGAGTTACAAATGGATGAAGATAAATGTCTCTTATTTATTTATTTTGGAGAAGTAGATGTGCATATAGTAAAAATATTGATGGCATAATGAGGGGGGTTACAAAGAAACCTTTTGAATTTTGTGAATAATAGATATTCTATTTATTTAGATATAGATAAATAGGCAATAAAATAGATTTTTAATTATTTAATGAAAAATAATTTATGAAGATAATTATTTTACTAAAGATGGGTAATCAAAGGGGAATTTGGAAAGGGACTAGGAAATGGGAATGAGTTATGAGTAGTATATATATATATATATATATATATATATATATATATATATATATATATATATATATATATATATATATATATATATCTTTAAAAAATCTATATAAATAATGTTGAAAGATATCTTTCTCAAGGAAATTGGAATGTATCATAAAAACATGAACTAGTGAGACTCGTTGTACCCATTTTAATTATAATTAGTTCATGTCAATTCACACCAGCTTGCAAATGAAATATAAATATAACAATTATCTATTATACTAGAAGTCTTTCCCTCTCTTAATTTATAATCAAAGGGTTCATTAGAATCAAAGGGTTCATTAAAAACAAATGAATTAGGCACTCACAAACCAAAACTAATATCATATAACTCAAAATACTTCTTGATAGAAGCAAATTAAAAACCAAAAACCCATAAACAAATGGAGAGAATTAGAAAGGATTTACATAGATAATTGTTCTAAATTGAATCAACTTTCAAGAATGAACCAATTTTTTTATCCATTTCAAACATTGTTTTTTTTCCCTCAAATTCAACATTGTGGTTATGTAGTCCCTATAAGCCATTATGATTACATCTAAAAAAATTAACAACCCTTTACATATAAAAATGTAAACATTATGAGAAACCAAAGAGTCTCAAAAGAACATTAATCCAAGAAAGCCTACCCACTTCAGTACCCCAAGAGTGTCATCCTCCATTGTCATTTTTGTCGATAGCCTTGAGCTTGACCCCATTTTTTCACTTTAGCTTGATCAAACCAAAGTAAGAAACTTTGAGGGAGCTAAGGTTGTAAATCTTAAAGCTATTGTCACTCCCATTGGAATTCCTCATTGCTTCCCATGAAATCACAAAAAACAAAGGCATCGTCAATCTTTAAAATTTTCTTGAAATATTAGACCTTGTTGAAAAATCCCCCTTTTTAAATTTTGAATCAAGGCACATCAAAAAACATATAATGGACACAATGAATCTATGGCTTCCTAAATCCTTACTATTTTATCCATTGATTTCTCAAAACTTTCACCCACTTCTTCCTCTTCATCCTTGCATTGGCTTTCTCTACAATTCTTGTGCATAGCAAATTGTCACAACAAGGTCATTCATATCCAAAAGAAAAATATATTTTATGCACATCACATGATCACTAGTTGGAGGAGATTCACCATGTCGGTATAAATAAAATATGCACTACTTAAACAAGAGTTTCAATCAAAAAATTAAAAAATTGTAATGTCAAAACTTTACATATTTAAGTAAGTTGTATTCATTATTTTTGAATTTTTCTATATATGGATTCTTCACACCCATATACAACTATAGAATGTCTTTCGACATTAGCTAGGATTTGGCATGGTTCTAGGTGATCATTATAAATAAGTAGATCCACATTTTTCCCCTTTGAAATGGTGGTGTGAAATGGTTGGGGAGTGAGGGGTGATCTTCTATGTGTGTGGGGTTTGTGGGAGTGTTTTTCTCTCCTATGTGGGATCTTTGGGAGCCTTTTTGAAGCGTGTGGGTGTATCAAGCCTTTTGGGATCTTTGGTGGGTTCTTGCATTAGTGCTCTTGGAATTTGTGAAAGATGAATTTACCTGGTTGCTTAGACAACAACTCATTTTTGTTTATTTAGAGGGGTTTTAATGGGGGATGATTCATTCCCATCTAAGCTTGATAGGGCTATAAATCTTCTGAGCAAGGCCAATTTTTGGGAGGGGTCTTCTTAATATTGAGGGCCACAAAATTAAAAAGAGAATGGTTGTCTAGAGAGGGCTCAAGCTTGGCTAATTCTAGTGATCTAGCTAGATTGTCAGAGAGGACATATTAATTAATTAAACAATCATGCATTAATGTACAAGTTTATGGCAATCTAGGTTTCACTTCCTTTCTTGGAATCTTGGACCTATTGTACTTGGTATCTAGAGGGAGACATACAGGTGATGCTAGCAACTAACAATTATTTCTTGGTGATTTTTCCTCTCTAGATTCAATCACAGAGGATGTTACTAATTTATCCAATCATGAGTTAATTTACAATTTTATGAAAATTCAAGTTTTAGAACTCCTTTCTTGGAATCTTGGACCTTTCAAAATTGGAATACAGAGGGAGATGTGGAGATGATGTTAGCGGCTAACAATTATTTCTCAACGTTGTTTGTAGGAGTAGATAGGTGACTCCTCAACACCCCTAAAATCCTTGCAAGACCAAAATAGCTTCGATAAGAGAGAATGTCAAGATAATTTGCATAATAAGAATGCATCGATTGAATATAATAAATATGCAAGAGGCCTTTCTTGTTAGAGTATTCGGGTATTTACTTGATTAATTAAACAATATTTGTTTAATTATTTAAGTTCCCTTTATCTCTTTTACACTTAAGCTAACTTTAGGTGCACATAATTAATTATTATGTGCAAACCTAGGTTTTCTCTTTTAGGGTTTCTTGACCTATTAAAGGTTGAGTTCTTTCTTTTCATTGAATGAAGAAGGATTATTATTGACAATACATTTTTGGAGAATATTGTGCTCTCTCTTTTTGAGCATATTTTTCCTATGTTTTTGTTCCTTCTGTGATTTGCTTCCTTGCTTTTCCTTGTAACAGGTTTTTCAGCTTGCAGAGATTATTTGGGCTCCTGTGGTGTTGTATTTTCTCAACTCCTATATGGTATCAGAGCTTCAAATCTGCAGCTACATGTTCTTGTTTTGAGAATTTTGCATTGGAAGCAGATCTGGGGTTTCAGGAATTTATTATGTACCTAGGGTTTGGCCTTTTTCTGAGCACTTTGGGCCTAAACGGACCTCACCATCGTGCTCAGAAGACCTGAAAACCCCTATGGTCATATAAAATTCGACCTATTTTGGTTCTTGAGCCTCTGGGAGTATTTTTTTCTCAGATCCAGGTCGTACGGCACTTGCACGCAAATCGAAAAAATTAATTTGCCTTTTTACGGCATGCAGACTGGATTTTGATTTTTTTTTTTAAATCATCAAAAACAAAAGGCGATTAGGTTTTTTATAAAAAAAAAAATTGTTTGGAAAAATTTTGGGGGTTCCCACGGTACACAGGGTACCGTGGGGCCCCTATAGGTGTCTATACGGATTCTTGACGCTGCCCCTACCTTAGGTCCCGCCCTATCGTCCTTCGGCTCTTTCCGGCCCCCGCGGCTCCCTACTGGCCCCCAGTCCCTCCCGGCACCGGCCTTCGGCTTCCCCGGCCCCCGGGCGCTACCGGCCTTTGCCCTCCCCGGCTCCCCGCCGACCACGCCCCCGTCGACCACCGCCCTCCCCGGCCGTCGTCTTGGTCCCCGGTCGCTGCTTCTCGGCCGCCCGCCGCCGCACTCTGTTCCCCTACCGCCGCTCCGCTCCCCGGTCGCCGCCGCCCGGCCCCCTGCTGTTGTCGGCCTCCTTGCTGCCCAGCATAGCCTCCGACCTCCCTCTGGCCACCGGAGCTCCGCCTGGCCATCACTGGAGCACCACCCGTCCGCTACCGAAGCGTCGCTCCCTGGCCTCCTCCGCCCGAACAGCCACTAGACCTCCTTTTTTGTCTCTTTCAGGAGGGGGTTTGGTTTTTTGGCCATATCTTGGGCATACGGAGCCATTTTTTCGAAAACAAATAGGTGTCGGAAAGCTGGTTCCGAGCCCGACCTCGTCATGTTGGTAATTTTTTCCAATTTTGCTGTTTGATTGTGTTTTTTTTCCAGTCAAAGTGAGATCTTATTTTTGCACTCCAGGAGACGTAGAATGAGCATCCGAACTCCATTTTTTGAAAACTTTATATTTTCAGAAAGAGTGTGTTGTGTACTTTCCAGCCATATGAGTTTTATTTCCCGATTCTGCTCCATGCATATTTTATTCAATTTTTTGTTTTTCAACACTCTGGTGGAAATCTTGGTTGTTTCAGGTCCTAGGATCTCTTCTCTGGGTAGGATGTCTCTATTTTGGTTCTCGTTTCTATTTCCAGTCTTCTTATCATTGTAGCATTGTATTTATGCAAACGCACTGAGATAAAGTGCCATCATGCATTGTTTACTTGGGATCATGCACATCTTATGCCTTGTTGTACATGCACTATTGATAAAGTGTCATGAGGGGGTTGATGTTTGCCTGTTGTTTGCCATCTTCCTTTGTCCAGTGAGTGTTCCTTCCACGACATTCACCTCATGATGTGTGTTAAGTGAGTGTTCCTTCCGCGACACCATGTACTTTTCTCAGCACCTTTGATGTTTCTAGTTCTTCGTCATGCAGTTCTTCTTGGCTGTTCTTTTCAGTGTTCCTGTCCCTCTCCCTCTTCCGCATTATGGGGAGGTTTATCCTGTTGGTTCTAATTCTTCCGTGGTTCGATTGATCAGCTCTTCAGGCTTTAGTTTCTCATGCCATCTGTATCTTTGATTTGAGTTGTTTTGCCTTGTTTGCCTTCCGATTCGAGTAGTGTCATTTGAGGGCACTCATGCAAATTATAGTCTTCTCTACCTCGTCATGTTATATTTCAGTGGAGGTTCTTCAGATCAGCAGTTATTCTTCGACAAAGTTTGCAGGTTCTTCATGCTTCAGTGGTGTTCTTTTCCATCTCTTTTTGGAGTAGAGTTTTGTTCCCACATGGTTTTCTCTATTTCTCCAGTTCATAGAGATTTCATTGTATTTGGGTACCTGATCAGGCCTTGTTGTCGGGACCCATCTTTATTGCTTTCAATAGTTGTTCTAGGTTTTAGCTTCTCCCTAAGTCTAGCTTAAGGGGCGGTGTTAGAGTATTCGGGTATTTACTTGATTAATTAAACAATATTTGTTTAATTAATTAAGTTCCCTTTATCTCTTTTACACTTAAGCTAACTTTAGGTGCATATAATTAATTATTTTAATTAATTATTATTTGTAAACCTAGGTTTTCCCTTTTAGGGTTTCTTGACCTATTAAAGGTTGAGTTTTTATTTTCATTGAATGAAGAAGGATTATTATTGACAATACATTTTTGGAGAATATTGTGCTCTCTCATTTTTAGCATATTTTTCCTATGTTTTTGTTCTTTTTGTGATTTGCTTCCTTGCTTCTCCTTGTAACAGGTTTTTCAGCTTGCAGAGATTATTTGGGCTCCTGTGGTGTTATATTTTCTCAACTCCTATATTTCTTATATAGGCAAGGTATGATGGGGTATGAACAACTACCCTTGATACAAACATTAAATGCATGATGCAAATATTAAATGCCTAGATAACTAAAATTTAATGAGGTGAATGTGACCCCATTATAACTAACTTCTATAAGGTCACCTAGGACCTAAGTAAAACTAACATGTGAATAGGTTCCTACTAGTGACTAGTTAGGAAATAACCTCATTCACACTAACACACCCCATTAAGTGTTGGTATGAATGAGGTTATTACCTATCTAGTTATTGGTGGAAACCTATTCAAATGTGATGTAGGAGCATCCCCAGTTCATGGCAATCTTGCATCAACCAAAACATTTTCTTTTTGTTTGCAGTTTCAACATTTCTTTCTGTGTGTACCGATTTTGGCTCATGGGATCCTGTGGAGTTGGATTCTACTTGAAGACTTGATCATCTTTCTTATTCCCAAACCGCATCGCATTTGGATTATTTTCTGACAAGTTATCGCTATCGATTTCCATGACAATTTCTTGTTACCGGTTGACAATTTCTTATTACCAGTTGCTTGGACCTATTTTGGTGATCTACCAAAACCCCTTCCAAAACTTGCAGAGCCTTGAGCATTGATTCTGATGTACATTGGCATGTAGTCGACCTTTTCCTGTGATCTACACTTCATCCTTTGGATTTTTCGGAGGAATCTCTTGGCGGAGGCCGACCTTGTTAGTTTTACACGTTAGGTCTTGTTCTTCAGGTTTTGACCCCTTTTTGGGTCGACCAGATCCCCTTGGATCATATATATCATTTTAATTGTGCATTAAAATGTAATCAAGTAGTTAGACTGAGCGTAGAAGATAGATCTTGAGATTTGAGGTCCTATTTGTGACCTATTTTGTACTTTGAGCATGTTTTAGTAGGCCTGTGAGTCGATTTTTGTAACTCAGTTATTACCGGTTGGTTGTAGTTAATTTTTATGACATAATTTGATTTGTTTTGCATTGCCTCCTTCATATCTTTGTGTTTCTGTTATGTTTACTCTTGCTGGCCGATCCAGATTGATCTCTTTGAGGTCCCTCCTAATCGGTGGCTACTTCAAGTGGTATCAGAGCGAGCTTCGTTCCAGAGATTGAGTGTCCTAAGAATTTTGTTGCAAGGTGGTAGACTGAGGATATGACCTGTAGCTACAAAGGATCGGCGTAAAAGATGGCGCGAAGAGGAACTAGGAATGGTGGAGCGTGTGGGAATGCAGACCCTGTTGTGATGGAAATGTTGCGAGGTATAGCAGCCCGGTTGGAAGTTGTGGAGATAGCCCAAAGAAGAGGCTGACATATTGAAGATGTAAGTGAGGATGAAGGAGAAGAAGCCTCAACAGAACAAGTGAACCCACCGGTGGTTGATTCGGATGAGGAAAGGTTTTTGAGGGTTTTGAGTAAGGCGAATACTAAACCTCATTTTACCCCACCAGAATATGATGGAAAGTTGGATTCAGATGAATTGATGGATTAGATCTCAGAGATGGAGAAATATTTTGATTTTAAAAACACTACAGAAGAAAGGAAGGTGAAATATGTCTGTACTCGGTTGAAAAGTCACGCATCTCTTTGGTGGGAACATTTGCAAGTTGATAGACAAAGGAGAGGTAAAGAGAAGATCAAGACATGGGATTAGATGGCTGCTAAGTTGAAATCAAAATTTATGCTAGCTAATTATCAAGTGGATCTGTTTTGGAAGTTGCAGAATTTGATACAAAAGGAATCTAGTGTGAAGGAGTACACCGAAGCATTTTACAAGTTGAATATCAGATCCGGACATGTTGATGATGCAGTTGAATAAGTTGCTAGATATTTGAATGGATTGCAGATGTCTATACAAGATGAACTTAGTTTGATCAAATTGCTGAGTGTTGAAGAGGCTTACCAGTATGTCCTAAAGGTTGAAGAGAAGCTAAACAAAAGACATGAGCAGAGGCAGAGAGGCATAGGTGGAAGGTTTACCGGAGGTAGATTTCAAGGAGGAAGAGGATATACTAGAGATAGAGGAACTTGTACAGATTAGAACAAGGACAAGGAAGTGAGCAAATAAGGTAATTCATACCGGAAAGATGATAGAAATTTCTACCAGAGGAGAGAGTTAGATGCTACTAAAATGAATATTGGAAGACAAAACAAGAGAGCATCTAGAGGAACTTTCTATAAGCGTGGAGGAGAAGGACATCGTGCTTTCGAGTGTAAGAAGGCAGAGAATACCAAAACAGAAGCAGTGGTGGAAGAAAACCCCACCGGATCAAATAATAAACTGGAAGATGGAGAACTGTTGATGGTAAGGAGAGCTTTGTGTCATATCGAGATAGATGAAGATCCCTTACAGAGGAAGAATTTGTTCAAGACCAAATGTAAGGTATTCGGTAAGTGTTGTAAAGTTGTTATTGATAGTGATAGTTTAGATAATCTTGTTTTAGAAGAGATGGTGAATAAGTTGAATTTGGAAATATTGAAACACAGTAAGCCTTATTAGATAGCATGGATTTAGGATAAACATAAGTTGTTAGTAAGTGAGCAATATTTGGTGAAATTAAAAATTGGGAATTATTATGATGAAGTTTTGTGTGATATTATGTCTATGGATAGTTGTCATCTTTTGTTGGGTAGACCTTGGCAGTTTGATAGATAGGCAATACATGATGGGAGGAAGAATACATACACTATTGTGGCCAATGGGATGAAGCAAACCTTGTTGCCCTTGGAGGAACCTTTGAAGAATGAAGTATGCACGAATGTTAGAATCTGTTTAGTGGATGGAAGGAAATTCTTGGATAGTTTGAGACATGAGAATGTGTGTTTTTCCTTAATTCCTAAGAAGACTAAGAATCTAGAGAATGAGGAGGAACAACCAGAAGAGATATGAGATTTGCTAACAGAACATGAAGACATCATTTCAGATAATGTGTCTGATGGATTGCCACCTGTGAGAAGTATTAGTCATTGCATGGACCTAGTTCCAGGAGCTAGTTTGCCTAACAAAGTTGCACGTCGGATGACACCGACAAAGAATGAAGAATTGAATAGACAAATACAGGAGTTGTTGAAGAAATGTTTGATCAAAGAAAGTTTGAGCCCCTATGTAGTACCAACAGTATTAGCACCTAAGAAGAATGGAGAATGGAGAATGTGTACCAATTCTAGTGCAATAAACAATGAAATACCGGTTTCCTTTGCCTAGGATGAATGACATAATGGACTGTTTGAGTGGAGAAAAATACTTTACAAAGATAGATTTGAAGAGTGGATATTATCAGATCAAGATTAGAGAAGGAGATGAGTGGAAGACAACATTCAAGGCAAATGAAAGATTGTATGAATGGTTGGTGATGCCTTTTGGGTTAACTAATGCATCGAGTACTTTCATGAGACTGATAAATGAGGTATTGAAGAAATTATTGGGTTAATTTTTTATTGTGTATTTGGATGACATATTGATTTTCCACAAGACAAAAGAGGAGAATTTGTTGCATTTGAGACAAATTTTGCTGAGGTTGAGAGAAGAAAAGCTGTTGCTAAATATTAAGAAGTGTACTTTCATGAAGGATGAGTTAGTCTATTTGGGATTTGTGATATATGAAGATGGTTTGAAGATGGACCCTGAGAAAGTGAAAGCAATTGTTGAGTGGCCTACACTGGAAAGCATTGGAGAGGTAAGACCATTTCATGGATTGGCTAGTTTTTATCCGAAGTTCATTAGAAATTTCAGTTCAGTTTGTAACCCTATGACTGAGACCATGAGAGGAGATAAGAAGGAATTCAAGTGGACCACCAGAGCAAACAAAAGTTTTGAACTATTGAAGCAAAAGGTGACTGAGCAGTCGGTGTTGGCTTTACTGAATTTCAATAAAGTATTTGAAGTGGATTGTGATGCAAGTGGAACAATAATAGGAGCAGTCTTGAGTCGGGAAGGGAGAACAGTAGCCTATTTCAATGAGAAATTGAATGATGCCCTGAGGAGATATTTAGTGTATGATCATGAGTTTTATGCCATAGTTCAAGCCTTGAAGAAGTCGAGACATTACTTATTGCCTAAGGAGTTTGTGTTGTATACTAATCATCAAGCCTTGCAATATTTGAACTGTTAAAGCAAGTTGAATCGGAGACATATAAGATGGGTAGAATTTTTGCAGAGTTACACCTTTGTGTTGAAGCATATAAGTGGGAAATCTAACAAATTTGTTGATGCATTAAGTAGGAGAAGGAATTTTCAAACAGAGATGAGAGTGACAATATTAGGATTTGAGGAATTTAAGACCTTGTATGATGGTGACTCGGATTTTGCAGATCCTTGGAGAGCATGTAGAAAAATGGTTATCGTAGATAGAAGCAAGTGGTTAGATTATTTCATTCAGGATGGGATGTTATTAAGAGGAGTTCAGTTGTGCATACCTAAGAGTTCTATGAGGAAGAATCTGATAAAGGAGAAACATAGTGGAGGATTAGCTGGACATTTTGGTATTGACAAAACAATAGCATTGGTGAGTGAGCAGTACTTTTGGCCCCAGATTCATAAGGATGTTAAGAAATAAGTGCAAAGTTTTAGAGTTTGTCAAGTAGCAAAGGGTAGTAGTCAGAATGTGGGATTGTATAAACCTTTGATAGTACCGGTAAGACCTTGGGAGGATATAAGCATGGATTTCATACTTGGATTACCTAAAACACTGTGAGGGAATGATTCTATATTTGTGGTAGTGGATAGATTCTTGAAGATGGATCATTTCATACCTTGTAAGAAGACTTCAGATGCATTACATGTAGCAGACCTATTTTTCAAGGAAGTAGTGAGATTGCATGGATTACCTAAGAGCGTAGTTTCAGACAGAGACACTAAGTTTGTTGGCTATTTTTGGAGAACACTTTGGAGGAAGATGAAGATAGATTTGAAGTTTGGTTCTACTTTTCACCCACGGATTGATGGACAGATAGAAGTAGTTAATCTGAGCTTGGGAAATTTGTTGAGATGTATAGTTGGAGATAAAATTGGAAGTTGGGATTTGATTCTTGCACAATATAAGTTTGCCTACAATAATTTAGTAAATGGGATTACCAAAAGAACACCTTTTGATATTCTTACCGGAGTACATCCTAGAGGTATATCAGAATTAAGAGATATTAGTAGTGAAGACCGGAGAAGTTCAGAAGTAGAAGACTTTGCAGATCACATGGTAGCCTTGCATATTCAGGTTAAGTAGTGTAATCACATAAATCTGTCCACTTAATTAAATGAATATTTAATATTTATTTGATTATTTAACCATCAATTAATAATTAATTAAATTAATATTTAATTAATTCATCTTAACCCTCTTCTCCTATTGTAGTCACATAAATCTGTCCACTTAATTAAATGAATACTTAGTATTTATTTGATTATTTAACCATCAATTAATGAATTAATTAAATTAATATTTAATTAATTCATCTTAACCCTCTTCTCCTATTAATTAAATAAATTATTCAATTTATTTGATTTAATTCACTTAACCAAATTCAAACCATTAATTAAATAAATAAATCATATTTGTTTAATTAAATCTTCTCTCACATTTAAATAAATTAATATTTATTTAAATCCCCCAAAATCCCACCTCTCACATTTAAATAAATTAACATTTATTTAAATCACCTTTATCCTCTACCCACTTGTATTTTCCTACAAAAGCAAGTTGCACAATTATTTTAAATAAATAATTTATTTAAATCACTTTTATCCTCCACCCACTTGTATTTTCCTACAAAAACAAGTTGCACAACTATTTTAAATAAATTATTTATTTAAAATCCTATTTATCCTCACCCACTTGAAACCTTTAATGGTTTCCCTTAAAGTATTCAAACTTGATGGCTTTAAAGTCTTCAAACTTGATGGCTTCCTTCTATAGTCTTCTTAAGACTTTAATGGTTTTCCTTAAAGTCTTCAAGCCTTTAATGGTTTCCCTCAAAGTCTTCAAGCATTTTAATGCTTTATCTTCATTTTTCTCATTTAAATAAATTAATATTTATTTGAATATTTATCCAAATGCAAATTACACCATTTAATTGAAATAAATGATTTTATTTTAATTGAAAATACCAAAATTTCTCCCACTTGCATTTTCCTACAAAATCCACTTGCATGCCTAAACCCCTTCTAGAATTTTCTAATCACTTCTAAATAACCTAACCCCTTCTCTAAACTTTGTCACATTCCTAAGCAAAAGGGAAGTCACTTCTCAAACCCTCAAAGTCTTTGATAACCATTAAAGGCTTTCAACCTTCAACCACTAAATGGCTCAAAGTCTTTGATAACCATTGAAGGTTTTCAACCTTCAACCACTTAATCCCCAAAGTCTCCAATAACCATTAATGGTTACCTCAAACCCTCCCACATGGTTAAAACATTTGTTTTGACTCAACCTCTACCCAACCCAAAGGTCTCATCAGGCCATTAATGCTTTGACCATGATTATCTCTTAAACATTTGCACAAAGGTTTATCCTTGGATTAACTCTTAATCCAGTGGGTAATCTTAATTTGGACTTGACCCTTAGCCTCTAGATAACCATGAGGTCTTCTCAGGCCTTTAATGCCTCCAACCTCTTCTCTCAACCCAATCCTATGTTGACACTTGTCACCATTTTATTGGTGCCAATTGTGCACATGGATTCCCAACTTTCAAACTTGGCCCTTGATTAAACCATTCAATCTTAACCCTTCATTTCCCCATTTCTTCTATAAATAGAACCCTTCTCCTCAAGCAAAAAAAAGAGAAGCATTAGACTATTGTTGTTATACTGGCATTAGCATAGAGCTTTCTCATAGCATCACTATCTACACTTGCATAACATTTGCTTATCATATTCAACCATCTTGAATCTCCATATGGCATCCATGGCTAGTGCTAAAAGCTGATAGCTACACTCATTTGGGACTTGGAGAGGAGAGGAACAAGGGAGGAGCAACTATGAGCATCTTGATTAGCTATTTTATTCTATGTTTATATGCTTTCTGTTTCATGCTTAATATCTCTCTTGATATGCCTGTTTAGGATAATCTTTTGTTGCTAACACTAACGTTTGTTTCTTGTGCTCTTGTATGTGTTGCCGTCAAACAGATTTTCTAATCCTTTTTGCAGAGCATCATTTGGTGAACCCGACATGAATCCAAACACCAAAAAGATCAACTTTTTTTTTTAACCAATAACATGTTTGAATGTTGAAAATGTCACACAGGTTGCGTTTTTTACACTGTTTTGGTGCGTTTGACATTATTTTGGCGCTATTCACCCTATTTCAGTGTTGTTGCCTTCTCTTGTCTTTCCCTTTCTTTTAGTTCGTTTCTGTTAAATAGCGCCTCTGTTCAAACGCAGACTAGCGCTATTGTAACAGAACGTTGTACAAATCACCTTGTAACCAAAAAAACAAAAAAAAAATTAGGCTTGTAGAAGCCCACCAAATAGGCGGATTTTACTAACTATTTTTCTCTTTTGTGCAGATTTAAATTAGATTAAAAAGTAGATTTATATTTCTTACTAACTTGTTTTTGAAGTTGGTTTAAAAAAAATGAATTCACTTTTTATTTTGGTTTAAAATTAACTTCACATTTCAAATTTGGGCTTTTAAAAAAAGAATCACACATTTGTTTGGGGCTCTTAAAAAGAATTTCATTATTCCAAGGTAAAAAGAACCACAAACTTATACAAAACAACTTTATTTCTTGCAAGTTAGGAAACAAACTTTGTTTTGGTGCTTAAAATCAACAAAACAAAATTTATTTTCTTGCATCAACTTAAAAGAAATTTACAATCAACACTTTGTTTTAGGGCAATTTAAAAAGAACAAGCTATTTTTCCTTCAAGCTCAAAAACAATTTTACTTCAAGAAAAACGTGTTTTTCATTAAGTTGACCAGGATTTTCAAATTCTTGTTTACTCAAACAATTGCCTTTGAAAATTAAAAAGAACACCATGATTGTTGGAGCAACATCTCCAAATAGTTAGATCACATTGCAATGATAGATTAAAAAGAACAAGTGTTTTTCGTGCTTGGCACACTTGTGCAAAGAGTTGGTCGAGTGGTCCTACTTCTAACACACACTATCCTCTCCCTTGGCTTTCGTGGTCCTAGGTGCAAGAGAAAAGTGTTAGTAACACTCAAAATTTTATCTTTTTAAGAGAGGCCTGCCAAGGGATCGATACTCTTGGGAACGACCTCGAGCGATAAATCCTTCGAGCCGCTATAGAAATCAGGTGAGAGCGAAAGCTGTAGCCTTGGGTATAGCTGTTCCTACAGTGTAACTGGCTGAAAGGACAAATGGGCCCCACCACCAGTTACAAGGCTCTTAAGTGAGTCACTGCAGAATGAACTTATGTCCAAAAACATTGAACATGACTAAAACACATTTTAGTAGTAGCCCACCCGTTCTATTGATTGAGGATATTTGCGATATAATTTAGTGCAGGAGCATAGATGGTTTTGCTCCCAAGATACTCACCATACATATTTCCTTGAGTAGAAACATAGTTTTTTGAAAAGTCACTTGTGGCTTGATAAAAGTGGTGACTCCCCCATCATAGGGATCATCTATTTGTTATGCTCGTGCAAGACTTAGTATATCACATCCTTACCTGCCACAGCGGGATTCATAAGGTATGTAGTACCAAAGTCAAAGAAATATAAAGATGTGGGCTAAATTTATCACAACTGGCCATTTGACCTTAGGGATAAAAAGTGTTTGAAATGTGTTCGTTTTAAAGACCAATTGCAAATTGAGCCGACTTCAGGCTTTGGAAATACACCTTAAAATACATCTAAAGGAAGGGTCATATACAAGTCCAAAGATTGGGTTGATCTAGACCCATACTCATTTGTGCCTTTGAGGCAACATTTTGGTGTTTGTGTGCTTGCTTTGTTTTCTTGTCAAAGAAACATCAAATCAGAAAATCAATCCCAAAAACAAAGTATTCATCCAACCAAACATCTTTCAAAAACAACCAAAAACATCAAAAACAAAGTGCAAACAACAAAAGAGTCAAAAATTTTATGACCATTCTTCACATCTTACGAAAGAAGAAGCGTCATCAAAATATCAACTTGAAAAGAAGACAATTAAGCTCAAAGGCTTTGATCAAACGAAGGAAATTCTTCTATATCAATAGACAAATCTTTGTCTCCCATAGAGTTTTCTTGCGTCACATGTGTCTCTATCTTCAAGGCAAAACAAACGAATTTGATTATGAATCATTGAACCGCAGAGCTTTTATGCAATATAGAGCTCTGAGTTATCACAAAAACCAAGGAGGAAAGATTAATCCCAACTTCTTCCCAAACGTCTGTATCACATACAACACAGCTCGAGAAATACCACCAACACCCGAAAGGGAAGAGATAGAGTTTGTCCCATTTATAACACAAAGTTTTTATTGAAGTTGAAAACATTTTCATCCATCATCTCACTCATACATCATCACTTCATCATCAATCCGTCCCAACTCTCAAAACATTAAGAGGTTCTTGTCCCAAGTTCTCTTTTAGATATTGCTTGAAATCAAACACATCACATCACTTTTTAGATTGTTTCTACATCTAGGATAAGCTCATCCTAAGAGACACATCTACGCAGGTTAAAACTAGTTCATGAGTGAATCCTCTCATTACTAGGTAGTTAAATCTGTAACACATCTCAGATTTCTCTACAACTTATCACATCAAAACTTATCAAACAAACAAGCAATTCAAAGAAGGAATTTTGGTTACATCCACCTTAAAAGTGCTAGAGATCCACGTGCAACACAATTCACCAACCATCAACCTTTCATTTCATAAAAAACTCATCATTATTTTCACACAACTTCAACAACAGCTTGCAAGCAAAATGGCTCAAACCCGATCACAGTCAAGGCAACGAGAAATAGAAAGGGAAGAAGAAGAGGAGGACAATCTCAATGAATTTCAAGAAGCACTTGGAGGAAATGCAGATGACGAAAACCCAAGTGCTCCCACTCCTGCAATAATAGAAAGGGCTCAGCATAACCCTCTCTTTAACAGATTGTTTGACGAAATACTCAGGAGCAATGCGGATGCTCACTTCTTAAGACTCGCTCAAGAAGGAGCCAAACTCCCCTCTGACTTTGATCTTGCCCAATTAAGACAAGCATCAGAAAGACAAAGTCGTCATGAAGAGGAAAGAGGTAGAGATCCCATCAGATATAACATTCCTCGAGGTAACCCACCACCTCCTCCTCCAAATGAAATGGAGATGTTGCGGCAACAAGTCGAGACTCTCGCCCAACAGCTTCATAATGGTGTCAAGATTAACCAATTATCCCTCAATGACATCTGTCCCTATCCTTTTGAAAGGAATCTTTACATGCCACCCTTTCCAAGAGGATTCGAAACACCCAAATTCGAAAAATATAGGGGAAAGGGAGATCCTCGTGATCATGTCAGAGAATTTCATTCCACTTGTCTTGAAGTAGCATATAAAGACACCTATATAATGCGCCTTTTTCCCCAAAGCTTGGGAGGCACAACCACATCATGGTTTTCCCGACTACCAGGTGGTATTAGAACATTTGAGGAACTCATCCAAAAGTTCCTAGCTCATTACTCTCATAACATTGAACGTGACATCACCATGGCTGATCTGTGCAACACCAAACAAAAACCAGGTGAACTATTCTCAGTATTCCTACAACGATGACGTCAAATGTCTAGCAGATGTTCTCTTCAGTTACCTGAACGAGAACTAGTGGAAATATTCATTTCCAACTTAAACGAAGAAATGAAATTTCACCTGGATGTCAAAGACACAGACTCTTTTAATGATATGATCACCAAGGGTTTGAAATGTGAAAGGGCACTTATCAAGAAAGGACTCATCAAAATCTTTAATGAACCAAAAGATGGTCCTCGCCCACGCTTCAATAGTGATAAACCAAGCTTCTGGAATAAAAACAAGAATATCGTCAATGATGGGGTTGTGGATGCTAGGACTATACAAAATGCACAACCTGTGGTTCGGTTTGCAGCACAGAATCCTCCACCTCAAAACAACACAAATGGTCCTACAAATCAAGGTCGCATCACATCTCACGATGAACCAAGACCTCGTCAGCAAAAACAAAAATGCACATACACTCCCTTAGGGGAACCCATTGAAACAGTATTGCGACAACTCATTTCTCAAAATTTGGTCACTCTACCTAAGCTATCAAACTATGAGCCTCAGGTCAAACCAGCATGGTGGAGAGATACTGAACACTACGAATTCCATCAAGGGAGAGGACACAAGACAAGTAATTGTCACCGATTGAAAGATCTCATTCAGGATCTTATTGATCGAGGAGAAATTGAAATTGAAGGACATAACCCAAAAACAACCAATAATGATCATCTGATGTTCAAAAATCCACTTCCATCACAAGATCAAAGGGATCCTTCCACTTCCAGACGAGGCACTGATACCACTGATTATACGCAGGCTGCATATAATTACACTGTAAATCATTTGTATGATGCCAATGAACAAGTTGCAACCATAACCTTCAAAAATCCCAACTCAAATTGCAATGTTGTTACACGTCGTGGCAAAGTTACCATCAAGGCAGCTCCACAAGGCACCACTTCCATCCCAAAGCAGTACAATCTTGTGGAACAATTAGACAAAACCCCTACACTTATATCCATTTTAGAGCTTTTGCATCTATCGCCATCTCATAAAACTATCTTGGATCAAGCACTCCAAGAAGCGTCAGTCCCTGCAAATCTGAATACAGACCAATTTCAAGCCATGGTTGGAAGTCTAAAGTCATCACCTTGTCTCACTTTTTCTGAAAGTGACAACTCGTCCTTCCAGCAACCTCATAACGCTTCGCTACACATTGAAGGCTTTATCAACCAACATAGGATCAAGCGAGTCTTGATCGATAATGGAGCAGGCTTGAATATTTGTACACTACAATTGGTCACAGCATTGGGATATGTGGTAGAATCAGTGGATCCTCGCAAGAAGATCACAATCAAAGCCTATGATGATGCAGAGCGTTCATCCAAAGGAGTTGTGGTACTACCAATCCGCGTGGGCCCTGTGGTAAAGCACATCATCTGTCAGGTTCTGGACCTTCCTCTGCCATACAATCTATTATCAGGGAGACCTTGGATACATGCCATGCAAGTCGTTCCATCTACCTACCATCAATGTATTAAGTTCCCACATAACGGTGTAGAGATCACAATTCTGGGTGATGCAAACCCCTTTGCATTTTGCCATAATATCAACCATCAACCAGAGATTACTGTTCCTAATAATAGAGAAGTCATTTCCTCCACATCATATATAAGTCCAGCCTCTCTTACCAGTTCAAACACCACTATACCAAAGCAAGAAAAGCTTAAGATGAAAATAGCAGAGGAAGGTCCCAGGGAATACAACTTGAGTCAACTCTTTTGTGTGGGACAAATGCCCACTTCTCCTAGAACACATGGTAAACCACAGCAGGTACTCCAGCAACCACTGATCACGCCAACATGTGCTTTGACACCTTTCATCCTTGGAAAGAGGCAAGAAGAAGAAACCCAAGATGAGGACTTAGCAGACTGGATCTATAAAGATCCCATCCCCACTGATATACCACAAGTTAAACTTCCTACATACCAGTATGGCAAAGGTCTCCTCATTATGCAAAGAATGGGGTATGATGATCAAAGTGCTTTGGGGTATTGCAAACAAGGACGACATGAACCTCTGCTGCCGGAATTCAAGCCCAAAGGTAATACAGGCCTAGGCTTTGAAAAAGAGATTTTTCCTAAATTAAAATTCAAAGGAAAACCCAGCAAACCATTATGTTAGCCTACTGCCAAAAGGCCACCTTTCATTATCAAAGCGGCATCAAGCACCATCCTGACTGCCCCACTGAGGCTCAAAACCCCAACACAACCATCACCAATGCCACTCATCCCACCAAACGAACTCGTAATCCCATCAGCAGCACCATTAGCAACAACAACTGTATCAGAACCCGCAGTAGCATCCATGGCACCAGTAGTACCAACAGAAGCCACCAAGTCAATATTACCAATACTCCCCGTATTGGATCCTTTAATCCCCATCAATCTTCCTGCAACACCGATAATTACAAAGGTACATAAATCGATCACACCTACAGTGTTTAACTCAAAGGACATCCCAGTATGGTATAGTAATCGGATGCTGGAAAGTGACTCAGAGATCGACTCACATGAGTGGGAATTTGATTCTGTACAGCTTAACACTTCAGATGAGGAAGACACATCACCACCTCCACCACGCAAAGACATCCCTGTTTATGGAGAAGCACAGATAACGACCACTTGGGTTCCTGAACTGGAAACATCTTCCACAAACCCTACGTCTCATCCTACGCCTGATTCTGACAGGGAGAGTACCATTAACAACCTTCACCATAACGTCTTAACCCTCACTGATACCTCTAACGAACTTAACCTAATCGATGAAGTAATGCCCATTATCCACCCTGAACTCATCGAATGGAACCAACCAAATCCCCCATGTCTTGACCTCTTCCAAAACGATGAGGCCATCATTGACTTTTTGGAATTAAGGGATAACCTACCAAGCGGGGATCACAAAGCTGGATTTGCCATTGAACTTAATAGCGCAACATACTTCGGGGTAGATACCAAACCTTTCAGCTGCAAAAATATAACATTAAAACATGGATCTTCCAATGAAAACCACACTGTGGCACTGTTTGATCCGACAAAAGTAAAAAGAAAGAGCGTATCCAACGGTGAAAACCTCTCTGAGGTGCCTGAGGATGAAGGGTTTGACATTCTCCCTGATAGTACACAACAGGAACGATCAACGATTCTCATCGAGGAAACCAAAGAATACAATGTGGGGACTCCTAAAAATCCTCATCTCATACATCTAGCATCTCTTCTCACTCCAGAGGAACGACCTAAGTTTATAGAGTTCTTCTAGAAGCATCAAATCAACTTTGCATGGTCATATGCAGACATGCCTGGGCTTGATCCTGATTTAGTCATGCATCACCTCACCGTAGTAGAAGGAGCCAAACCTGTCAAGCAGAAGCTTCGTAAGATGCATCCTCAAATTGCAGTACTAGTCAAAACAAAACTCAAGAAACTCCTAGATGTTGGTTTCATTAGACCAATTGATTATGCAGAATGGATCTCCAATATTGTGCCAGTTGGCAAACCAAAAGGGGGCATCTGCATTTGTACTGACTTCAGAGATCTAAATAAGGCCTGTCCTAAGGATGACTTCCTCCTACCAAATATCGACATCATAGTGGATCTAACAACGGGACATGCCATGCTTTCACTCATGGATGGCTTTTCAGGATACAATCAGATAAAGATCGCACCAGAAAATCAACATAAGACAGCCTTCACATGTCCATGGGGCACATATTGCTGGAATGTAATGCCTTTTGATCTAAAGAATGTAGGAGCGACCTATCAACGAGCAATGACTAATATCTTTCATGATATGATGCATACCATAATGGAAGATTATGTTGATGACTTACTAGCAAAATCACTCACTAGAGAAGGTCATTTGGACATATTAGAGAAAATCTTTGATAGACTGGAACAATACCATGTTCGACTCAACCCAAAGAAATGTGTCTTTGGAGTAACCTCCGGGAAACTTCTAGGATACATTGTCTCAAGCAAAGGTATTGAGGTTGATCCAACAAAGGTTAAGGCAATCATGGACATGCCACCACCAAAGAATATCAGTCAGCTAAGGACCCTACAAGGACGACTTCAATCCACTCGAAGATTCATTGCACAATTGGCTGATAAGTGTCACCCATTTACACAACTGCTACACAAGAACATCCGCTTTCAGTGGGATGCCCGATGCCAACAAGCATTTGAGACGCTTAAAGACTATCTCATGAATCCACCATTGTTGATGCCACCAGATCCAAGTAGACCATTGTTACTCTATATCTCAGCAATCAGTACAGCATTGGGTGTACTACTGGCACAACATAATGCAGAAGGAAAAGAGTGTGCTGTTTACTACATCTCTCACACACTGGTGGGCTATGAACTCAATTACACGCCTATTGAGCGAGCTTGCCTAGCAGTAATCTTAGCAGCCACTAAATTGCGACACTATCTGTTGACACACAACGTACAACTCATTGCAAAGATTGATCCACTCAAGTATTTACTCAGCAAAGCAGCATTGACAGGTCGCTTGGCCAAATGGGTAATGATTATAAGTGAGTTTGACATTGAGTACGTGGACCGTAAAGCTATCAAAGGTCGGGTTATTGCAGATCAGTTAGCTGATGCACCTCTCATAGGTGATCATCCTCTCATTTCCAATTTTCCAGATGAAGAGATATTCATGATCACAACAACACAACCATGGAAACTATATTTTGATGGTTCATACACTAGGCACGGCTCGGGGGTAGGCATTCTGTTTATCACACCCCAAGGTGACAGTATCCCAAAGTCTTATAGGCTCGTATTTCCATGCACAAACAACATAGCAGAGTATGAGGCCTTGATCAGAGGACTCAGGTTAGTCGTACAATGGAAATTACAAGAACTGCAAGTATATGGCGATTCCCAACTAGTCATTCAACAAGCAATAGATGAATATCAGACCAAGGATGATAAACTCATGCCATATAAGCAAATGGTGGACAATCTAAAGGCATCGTTTACTACTATCACTTTTGAGCAGATACCAAGAGATCAGAATTGAGCTGCTGACGCCATGGCTACCATCGCATCTCTACTAGATCTTCCACAGAATTCAACACGCTACGAGTTCTTGGTAGAACAGCTTTGGATCCCTGCTTATGATATCCCTGAATCTGAGATGATATGTCACTTTGTCGATTCTGAATCTCCATGGTACAGTGAGTTCTACACCTATCTCCGCGATCACACCCTTCCTCCCAACCAATCAAATAACCAACGTAAAACCTTCATTCGCCAAACTGCTCGATATACCATTATTGCCAAAACCCTATATCGACGCGGTCTTGATGGTACTCTCCTTCGATGTCTGGAACAAGGTGAGATAACAAAGGCTTTGGAAGAGGTACATGAAGGAATTTGCAGGACTCATTCAAGTGGTCCATCACTCGCCAAGAAACTCCTGCGAGCTGGATATTATTGGCCATCTATGGAAAAGGATTCCTACTACTTTGTCAGACAATGCAAGAAATGTCAAGTTCATGGCGACCTAATACATGCACCAGCCCAGGAACTGCAACCAATCACGACGCCATGGCCTTTCTGTCAATGGGGCCTTGACCTTGTGGGTAAGATTCATCCATCTTCATCCAATGGCCATAAATTCATTATTACCGCCACCGAATATTTCACAAAGTGGATCGAAGCTGTTCCACTTACCCAAGTCACCGACAAGCAGATCGCCTCATTCATCCTCAACTACATCACCTGCCGGTATGGTGTGCCCATGTCCATCATCACAGATAACGGTCTTCCTTTCAAAAATCAGGATGTCCGTGAACTTTGTGAGAAATTTCATATCCAACACCGCTTTTCCACTCCCTATTACCCACAAGGCAATGGTCAGGCCGAAGCATCCAATAAAAACATATTGAGGATCCTAAAGAAGACAGTCAATGATGTCGGCCGTGATTGGCATGTTCAACTAAATCCAGCGCTATGGGCATATCGAACTAGCATTCGAACCCCTACAGGTGCAACTCCTTATTCATTGGTCTATGGTGCAGAAGCTATCTTGCCTATTGAGGTCGAGATACCGTCACTACGGGTTTCCTTGCACAATCTCATTGATGATGAAGCTTACAGAGTCTCACGTCTTCAGAACTTAGAGTTACTTGATGAGAAACGACAAGCTGCATACAATCACCTCAAAGCCTATCAGGAGCGCATGAGCAGAAGCTACAATCACCGAGTTAGACCTCATACATTTGAGGTAGGTGATCTTGTTCTACGAGAGAATCCTCGTAACCAACCAAACCGAGAACATCAGGGCAAGTTTGAATCAAACTGGCTGGGCCCATATGTTGTCATTGCTGTGTTCGGGTCCGGGGCATATCAGTTGGCTACATCAGAAGGAGAACCGCTTGCAGATCCAATCAATAGCATGCACCTCAAACGGTTTTATACCTAAGGTGTATAGAGCATCAGGCTCCCCTACATACCAGAAAATACCAAAAACATTCAGAAAAATGTCCTGAAGAAAATACAAAAACATTCAAAAAAAGTAAAGAAAAATCATGCATCCAAACGGTGAACAACCACTCCAGTGGCACCTTGGGTAAGTATGATGGTGAAAACCTGGCAAACAGGGGCCACTCGTAAAGGCTATGGCTCCATTGTCTTTCAGACTTGTTGCGATCACATCTACTTCATACATACATCCATCCGTCCAAAAACCATGGCTTGTTATTTGTCTGCAATTATGATAATACTTCATGCGTCTAAGCATCCCGCTTTTTCATAGTCATGTCTAAAACTGGGGGCAATGCCTTTAACCTATTGATGGAAGTGGGTTCTACATTGTCTTATGATTCATTAAGTTCTTCATTCAAGCAATCATCAAAATACCAAAAACATTCAAAAATGTCTCAACACAAAATCCAAAAAACATTCAAAAATGTCTCACAAAATCTAAAAACATAAAAAAACATCAAAAATAAAACAAAAACATGGCAACACCTTGTGCATACTCATCCACAGATATCAAGATAAACATTGACAAAATACTCACACAAATGACCATTTATCAATCAAACCAAACAACATCAACACTCAAAACTGTCTTCAACAAGGATGCATCCTTCCTTACAAAAACAAAGACAAGATGACATTTTCTTTGACAAGAAAATTCTGTTTACACTATCAAATACTTGGTTGATTTATGGTCTAGTAATTTATATTAGGATCTTTCAGCATTGTTTTGTATCGTTTGCGCATTACTTCCGATGAAGTTCTGGGGCATGTACTAATGGTGTCTACGTGGGAAGTTCATTAAGCGATGTGATCATAGGCAAAAATACAATCATAGATCACTACGGCTTGCTGACTACAATGTATACCTTGACCATATGAGCATGAACCATTACCAAGGATCCATATTCTTTATTCTTTATGTATATACTGTTTGTTTGCAGGTACAATGCTCTTCCTTTGGTTCTTCCTACCTCATCCAAACTGGATAAAGGTTTTTATCTCTTAGTACGGTATGCACTTGTCTCAGGATATGATCAGCCTAAGATCAAGGAGGACGATCCAAGTCATGCATGAAAGGAGATAATCCTTGTCTGTTCTGCAAGCAATACTCAGGTCAACTTGATCCATTATATCAAGTTGCTTGTATTAACTTGCTATATCAAAATCCATGTAAGAAATACTCTGGTCATCTTGAATCTTTATGTCAAGTTGCTTGTATTTTCTTACAACATTTTAAAGCTCAATGATGAAAAATAAAACACCATGCATCATCATTCCATCTCATTTGTATATATTGCATTCCATTGCATTCTATCCATCCATACATTCATAAATAGCTGCATATCATTCATACATAGTAATGACAATGGATACTCTATTTTCCTCTTCTTCCATAGGAATGTAATAGGTCCTCCATTTCTTCTATCTAACATTGAACCCCCCCCAACCCTCCCCATCTCGATAATCACCATCACATACCCTACATCGTGTCCCAATCAACCTAATCAAGCAGCGTTCATCACCATCCATCTCTAAATAGGAGGGATTGTGTTTCCTATCCCAAGTCATCCAATAAGTCAAGAAAGTTACTCTATCTGCATAGGTACATCAACTCATGCACACCTAGACTATCAACAGATACTCTAATCAAGTATCTTCGGGTCTCAACAGGTAATCGATCATGGTAATCCTAGACTACATCAGGCATTTATCATAATGACCTAGTCTTAACGGGGCTGCCATGTTTCCCCACAACCATCCATCACATGCACACACTATCAATTGATCAACCAATCAAACACAATCCAACGGACAATTACATCAATTGTCTACGTCTCAACGAGTATTTTGCTTCATATACCTTGACTTCATCGGGCAATTATATCAATTGTCTAAGTCACATCAGGTCACTTTGATTCACTTACTCAGACTTTATCATGTCCAAGCGACCAACTGACATCAACTGTCACGCTTTGACTTGACCGGGGCAATTAAACCGCTTGCACCAGATTGTCCAACCAATTTTGATCAATTGTATAGCATCAATCCAAACCCCACACTACATCTGCTATGTATCTCTTGCATGACCTCAAGGTACTCGCTGGCTTGTTGTTTCTTCATATTCACTCCATTTTCTCCCATTCTTTCATCATTAGTTCTAATTTCTTCTATTCTACATCCCCTCCACTTTTCATTCTTTTTCGAGAGACTGCCCGATTTTTCAAAAAAAATTCGGCCCATCTCTCAAGGGGGCATACCACCCATTAAATTTACATTTTATGGGGCATTTCTTCACACCTATTTTTCTTTCTTTGAAACGACGCGATAAACCGCACCATCTCAAAGAGGGGCAAATGTAGTCACATAAATCTGTCCACTTAATTAAATGAATACTTAGTATTTATTTGATTATTTAACCATCAATTAATGAATTAATTAAATTAATATTTAATTAATTCATCTTAACCCTCTTCTCCTATTAATTAAATAAATTATTCAATTTATTTGATTTAATTCACTTAACCAAATTCAGACCATTAATTAAATAAATAAATCATATTTGTTTAATTAAATCTTCTCTCACATTTAAATAAATTAATATTTATGTAAATCCCCCAAAATCCCACCTCTCAAATTTAAATAAATTAACATTTATTTAAATCACCTTTATCCTCTACCCACTTGTATTTTCCTACAAAAGCAAGTTGCACAATTATTTTAAATAAATAATTTATTTAAATCACCTTTATCCTCCACCCACTTGTATTTTCCTACAAAAGCAAGTTGCACAACTATTTTAAATAAATTATTTATTTAAAATCCTATTTATCCTCACCCACTTGAAACCTTTAATGGTTTCCCTTAAAGTATTCAAACTTGATGGCTTTAAAGTCTTCAAACTTGATGGCTTCCTTCTATAGTCTTCTTAAGACTTTAATGGTTTTCCTTAAAGTCTTCAAGCCTTTAATGGTTTCCCTCAAAGTCTTCAAGCATTTTAATGCTTTATCTTCATTTTTCTCATTTAAATAAATTAATATTTATTTGAATATTTATCCAAATGCAAATTACACCATTTAATTGAAATAAATGATTTTATTTTAATTGAAAATACCAAAATTTCTCCCACTTGCATTTTCCTACAAAATCCACTTGCATGCCTAAACCCCTTCTAGAATTTTCTAATCACTTCTAAATAACCTAACCCCTTCTCTAAACTTTGTCACATTCCTAAGCAAAAGGGAAGTCACTTCTCAAACCCTCAAAGTCTTTGATAACCATTAAAGGCTTTCAACCTTCAACCACTAAATGGCTCAAAGTCTTTGATAACCATTGAAGGCTTTCAACCTTCAACCACTTAATCCCCAAAGTCTCCAATAACCATTAATGGTTACCTCAAACCCTCCCACATGGTTAAAACATTTGTTTTGACTCAACCTCTACCCAACCCAAAGGTCTCATCAGGCCATTAATGCTTTGACCATGATTATCTCTTAAACATTTGCACAAAGGTTTATCCTTGGATTAACTCTTAATCCAGTGGGTAATCTTAATTTGGACTTGACCCTTAGCCTCTAGATAACCATGAGGTCTTCTCAGGCCTTTAATGCCTCCAACCTCTTCTCTCAACCCAATCCTATGTTGACACTTGTCACCATTTTATTGGTGCCAATTGTGCACATGGATTCCCAACTTTCAAACTTGGCCCTTGATTAAACCATTCAATCTTAACCCTTCATTTCCCCATTTCTTCTATAAATAGAACCTTTCTCCTCAAGCAAAAAAAAGAGAAGCATTAGACTATTGTTGTTATACTGGCATTAGCATAGAGCTTTCTCATAGCATCACTATCTACACTTGCATAACATTTGCTTATCATATTCAACTATCTTGAATCTCCATATGGCATCCATGGCTAGTGCTAAAAGCTGAGAGCTACACTCATTTGGGACTTGGAGAGGAGAGGAACAAGGGAGGAGCAACTATGAACATCTTGATTAGCTATTTTATTCTATGTTTATATGCTTTCTATTTCATGCTTAATATCTCTCTTGATATGCCTGTTTAGGATAATCTTTTGTTGCTAACACTAACATTTGTTTCTTGTGCTCTTGTATGTGTTGCCATCAAACAGATTTTCTAATCCTTTTTGCAGAGCATCGCCTATTAATCAAATAAATTATTCAATTTATTTGATTTAATTCACTTAACCAAATTCAAACCATTAATTAAATAAATAAATCATATTTGTTTAATTAAATCATCTCTCACATTTAAATAAATTAACATTTATTTAAATCACCTTTATCCTCCACCCACTTGTATTTTCCTACAAATGCAAGTTGCACAACTATTTTAAATAAATTATTTATTTAAATCACCTTTATCCTCCACCCACTTGCATTTTCCTACAAATGCAAGTTGCACAACTATTTTAAATAAATTATTTATTTAAAAACCTATTTATCCTCACCCACTTGAAACCTTTAATGGTTTCTTTTAAAGTCTTCAAACTTAATGGCTTCCTTCTAGAGTCTTCTCAAACCTTTAATGGTTTCCCTTAAAGTCTTCAAACTTAATGACTTCCTTCTAGAGTCTTCTCAAACCTTTAATGGTTTCCCTTAAAGTCTTCAAGCCTTTAATGGTTTCCTTCAAAGTCTTCAAGCATTTTAATGCTTTATCTTCCTTTTTCTCATTTAAATAAATTAATATTTATTTGAATATTTATCCAAATGCAAATTATACCATTTAATTGAAATAAATGATTTTATTTTAATTGAAAATACCAAAATTCCTCCCACTTGCATTTTCCTACAAAATCCACTTGCATGCCTAAACCCCTTCTAGATTCTTCTAAACCCTTCCTAATTAACCTAATCCATCCCCCAAATATTGTCACATTCCTAAGCAAATTGGAGTCATTTCTCAAAGACTCCAAAGTCTTTGCAAAGTAATTAATGCTTTGTGTGTTCAACAAATTAACCTCTAAAGTCTTCCAAACCACTTATGGCTCTTACATGACCATTAGTGGTTAATTCCACTTGCACCAATGGTTAAGGACTTTGACCCCTAACCTAACCCTCATGTAACCCATGTGTCTCTTCAAAACATTTATTTCTTTGACTAGGGTAACCATCATGTCCCCTCAAGCATTTAATGCTTCTTATCTCTCCTCTCAAGCCTCCTCATGGTGACACTTGTCAACATGGGATTGGGTTGAAAGTCTCACATGGATTGAATATCTTTCAATCCTAACCCTTGTTAAGATTGCTCAATCTTAACCCTTCATTCCCCATTTCTTCTATAAATAGAACCCTTCTCCTCAAGCAAAAAAAAAAAAAGCATTAGAGTATTGTTGTTATACTGGCATTAACATAGAGCTTTTTCATAGCATCACTATCTACACTTGCATAGCATTTGCTTATCATATTCAACCATCTTGAATCTCCATATGGCATCCATGGCTAGTGCTAAAAGCTGATAGCTACACTCATTTGGGACTTGGAGAGGAGAGGAACAAGGGAGGAGCAACTATGAGCATCTTGATTAGCTATTTTATTCTATGTTTATATGCTTTCTGTTTCATGCTTAATATCTCTCTTGATATGCCTGTTTAGGATAATCTTTTGTTGCTAACACTAATGTTTGTTTCTTGTGCTCTTGTGTGTGTTGCCATCAAACAGATTTTCTAATCCTTTTTGCAGAGCATCATTTGGTGAACCCGACGTGAATCAAAGAGCAATCATTTTGAAGACTACTAACTTTTGAATGTTTTAATTGACACACAGGTCATTCTCTTGCATTTTTGTTCTCAATTTAGCACCTTCGCAAATTGATACTTTAGCGCTATTGTCTATATTGTTGCTCATTCATGTTAAATAGCACTTCTATTTTCACACAGAGTAGAGCTATTTAACAGAGAGTTGTAAGAAAATTCCTTGTAACCGAAAACCAAAAATTTTAGGCTTGTAGAAGCCCACCAAAACATGCGGATTTTTCTAACTAATTATCTTTTGTGTAGGTTTTAATTAACCCCTACAATAGGATTTTTTAGCAATTTTAGCTTAAGAAATAAATTTTTTCATATTTCTAACTTCGTCTTTCAAGTTAGGATAAAATAAATTCATTTTCCTTTTGGGTTAAAATCAACTACACATTCATTTGGAGTTTTAAAAAGAAAGAACCACATCTTTCGTTTAGAGCTCTAAAAAGAATCACATTTGTTCAAAGTTAAAAAGAATCACAAAAACAAACACGCAAATTTATTTTTTTGCAAAGTTAGGAAGAAATTCTTTTGGTGCTTAAAATCAACAAGACAAATTTTATTTCTTGCATCAAGATAAAACTCACAATCCACACTTCCATTTTTGTTGCAAATAAAATTCACAATCAGCTTGTCTCATTTTTAAAGCAATTTCACTTCATGCAAACGTGTTTTTCATTAAAGTTGACCATGATTTTCAAATTCTAGTTTACTCAAACAATTGCCTTTGAAAATTAAAAAGAACACCATGATTGTTGGAGCAACATCTCCAAATAGATAGAAAATCATTGCGATGACAAGTTAAAAGGAACAAGTGAATTTTGTGTTTGGCACACTTGTGCAAAAGAGTTGGTCGAGTGGTCCTACTTCTAACACACACTATCCTCTCCCTTGGCTCTTGTGGTCCTAGGTGCAAGAGAAAAGTGTTAGTAACACTCAAAAATTTTATCTTTTTAAGAGAGGCCTGCCAAGAGACACATCACTCTTGGGAACGACCTCGCGCGGTAAATCCTTCGAGCCGCTATAGAAATCAGGTGAGAGCGAAAGTTGTAGCCTTGGGTATAGCTGTTCCTATAGTGTAACTAGCCGAAAAGACAAATGGGCCCCACCACCAGTTACAAGGCTCTTAAGTGAGTCACTGCAGAATGAACTTATGTCCAAAAACATCGAACATGACTAAACACCTTTAAGTAGTAGCCCGCCCGTTCTATTGATTGAGGATATTTGCGATATAATTTAGTGCAAGAGCATAGATGGTTTTGCTCCCAAGATACTCACCATACATATTTCCTTGAGTAGAAACATAGTTTTTTGAAAAGTCACTTGTGGCTTGATAAAAGTGGTGACTCCCCCATCATAGGGATCATCTATTTGTTATGTTCGTGCAAGACTTATTATATCACATCCTTACCTGCCACGACGGGATTCATAAGGTATGTAGTACCAAAGTCAAAGAAATATCAAGATGTGGGCTAAATTTATCACAACTGGCCATTTGACCTTAGGGATAAAAAGCGTTTGAAGTGTGTTCATTTTAAAGACCAAGTACAAATTGAGCCAACTTCAGGCTTTGGAAATACACCTTAAAATACATCTAAAGGAAGGGTCATATACAAGTCCAAGGATTGGGTTGATCTAGACCCATACTCATTTGTGCCTTTCAGGCAACATTCTTGTGTTTGTGTGCTTGCTTTGTTTTCTTGTCAAAGAAAAATCAGAAAATCACTTCCCAAAAACAAAGTATTCATCCAACCAAACATCTGTCAAAACAACCAAAAACATCAAAAACAAGGTACAAACAACAAAGAGTCAAATTTTATGACCATTTTTCACATCTTGCAAAAGAAGAAGTATCATCAGAATATCAACTTGAAAAGAAGACCATTGAGCTCAAAGGCTTTGATCAAAAGGAGGAAATTCTTCTATATAAATAGACAAATCTTTGTCTCACATAGAGTCTTTCTGCGTCATATGCGTCTCTACCTTCAAGGAAAAACAAACGAATTTGATTCCGAATCATTGAACCGCAGAGCTTTTATGCAATATAGAGCTCTGAGTTATCACAAAAACCAAGGAGGAAAGATTAATCCCAACTTCTTCCCAAACGTTTGTATCACATACAACACAGCTCGAGAAATACCACCAACACCCGAAAGGGAAGAGATAGAGTTTGTCCCATTTGTAACACAAAATTTTTATTGAAGTTGAAAACATTTTCATCCATCATCTCACTCATACATCATCACTTCATCATCAATCCGTCCCAACTCTCAAAACATTAAGAGGTTCTTGTCCCAAGTTCTCTTTTAGATATTGCTTGAAATCAAACACATCACATCACTTTTTAGATTGTTTCTACATCTAGGATAAGCTCATCCTAAGAGACACATCTACGCAGGTTAAAACTAGTTCATGAGTGAATCCTCTCATTACTATGTAGTTAAATCTGTAACACATCTCAGATTTCTCTACACCTTATCACATCAAAACTTATCAAACAAACAAGCAATTCAAAGAAGGAATTTCGATTACATCTACCTTAAAAGTGCTAGAGATCCACATGCAACACAATTCACCAATCATCAATCTCTCATTTCATCAAAAACTCATCATCATTTTCACTCAACCTCAACAAAGACTCATAAACAAAATGGCTCAAACCCGATCACGGTCAAGACAACGAGAAATAGAAATGGAAGAAGAAAAAGAGGAAAATCTCAATGAATTTCAAGAAGCACTTGGAGGAAATGCAGATGACGAAAACCCAAGTACTCCCACTCCTGCAACAATAGAAAGGGCTCAGCATAACCCTCTCTTTAACAGACTTTTTGACGAAATACTCAGGAGCAATGCGGATGCTCACTTCTTAAGACTCGCTCAAGAAGGAGCAAAACTCCCCTCTGACTTTGATCTTGTCCAATTAAGACAAGCATCAGAAAGACAAAGTCACCATGAAGAGGAAAGAGGTAGAGATCCCATCAGATATAACATTCCTCGAGGTAACCCACCACCTCCTCCTCCAAATGAAATGGAGATGTTGCGGCAACAAGTCGAGAATCTCGCCCAACAGCTTCATAGTGGTGTCAAGACTAACCAATTCTCACTCAATGACATCTGTCCCTATCCTTTTGATAGGAATCTTTACATGCCACCATTTCCACGAGGATTCGAAACACCCAAATTTGAAAAATATAAAGGAAAGGGGGATCCCCGCGATCATGTTCGAGAATTTCATTCCACTTGTCTCGAAGTAGCATATGAAGACACATACCTAATGCGCCTTTTTCCCCAAAGCTTGGGAGGTTCAACCACATCATGGTTTTCCCGACTACCAGGTGGCATTAGAACATTTGAGGAACTTATCCAAAAATTCCTCACTCATTACTCTCATAACATTGAACGCAACATCACCATGGCTGATCTGTGCAACACCAAACAAAAACCAGGTGAACTATTCTCAGTATTCCTGCAACGATGGCGCCAAATGTCTAGCAGACGTTCTCTTCAGTTACCTGAACGAGAACTAGTGGAAATATTCATTTCCAACTTAAACGAAGAAATGGAATTTCACCTGGATGTCAAAGACACAGACTCTTTTAATGATATGATCACCAAGGGTTTAAAATGTGAACGGACACTCATCAAGAAAGGACTCATCAAAATCTTTAATGAACCAAAAGATGGTCCTCGCCCGCGCTTCAATAGTGATAAACCAAGCTTCTGGAATAAAAACAAGAATATCGTCAACGATGGGGTTGTGGATGCCCGGACTATCCAAAACGCACAACCTATGGTTCGGTTTGCAGGACAAAAACCTCCACCTCAGAATAACACAAATGTTTCTTCCAATCAAGGTTGCATCACATCTCATGATGAACCTAGACCTCGTCAGCAAAAACAGAAACACACATACACTCCCTTAGGGGAACCCATTGAAACAGTGTTGCGACAACTCATTTCTCAAAATTTGGTCACTCTACCTAAACTATCAAACTATGAGCCTCAGGTCAAACCGGCATGGTGGAGAGATACTGAACACTGTGAATTCCATCAAGGGAGAGGACACAAGACAAGTAATTGTCACCGATTGAAAGATCTCATTCAAGATCTTATTGATCGAGGAGAAATTGAAATTGAAGGACATGACCCAAAAACAACAAATAATGATCATCTAATGTTCAAAAATCCACTTCCATCACAAGATCAAAGGGGTCCTTCCACTTCTAGGCGAGGCACTGATACCACTGATTATACACAGGCTGCGTATAATTACATTGTAAATCATCTGTATGATGCCAATGAACAAGTTGCAACTATAACCTTCAAAAATCCCAACTCAAAATGCAATGTTGTTACACATCGTGGCAAGGTCACCATAAAGGCAGCTCCACAAGGCACCACCTCCATACCAAAGCAGTACAATCTTGTGGAACAATTAGACAAAATGCCTGCGCTTATATCCATTTTAGAACTATTGCGCCTATCGCCATCCCATAAAATTATCTTGGATCAAGCACTCCAAGAGGCGTCAGTCCCTGCAAACCTGAATACAGACCAATTTCAAGCCATGGTTGGAAGTCTAAAGTCATCACCTTGTCTCACTTTTTCCGAAAGTGACAACTCTTCCTTCCAGCAACCTCATAACGATTCGCTACACATTGAAGGCTTTATCAACCAACACAGGATCAAGCGAGTCTTGATCAATAATGGAGCAGGCCTGAACATTTGTACACTACAGTTGGTCACAGCATTGGGCTATGCGGTAGAATCAGTGGATCCTCGTAAGAAGATCACAATCAAAGCCTATGACGATGCAAAGCATTCATCCAAAGGAGCTGTGTTACTACCAATCCAAGTGGGCCCCGTGGTAAAGCACATCATCTGTCAGGTTCTGGACCTTCCTCTGCCATATAATCTATTGTTAGGAAGACCTTGAATACATGCCATGCAAGTCGTTCCATCTACCTACCATCAATGTATCAAGTTCCCACATAACAGTGTAGAGATCACAATCCTGGGCGATGCAAATCCCTTTGTGTTTTTCCATAATATCAGCCATCAACTAGAGATTACCGTTCCCAATAATAGAGAAGCCATTTCCTCCACATCCTATATAAGTCCCGCCTCTCTTGCTAGTTCAAACACCACTATACCAGAGCAAGAAAAGCTTAAGATGAAACTAGCAGAGGAAGGTCCTGGGGAATACAACTTGAGTCAACTCTTTTGTGTGGGACAAATGCCCACTTCTCCTTGAACACATGGTAAACCACAACAGTTACTCCAACAACCACTGATCATGCCAGCATGTGCTTTGACACCTTTCATCCTTGGAAAGAGTCAAGAAGAAGAAACCCAAGATGAGGACTTAGCAGAATGGATCTATAAAGATCCCATCACCACTGATATACCGCAAGTTAAACTTCCTACAGATCAGTATGGCAAAGGTCTCCTCATTATGCAAAGAATGGGGTATGATGGTCAGAGTGCTTTGGGATGTTGCAAACAAGGACGACATGAACCTCTGCTGTCGCAATTAAAGCCCAAAGGTAATACAGGCCTAGGCTTTGAAAACGAGATATTTCCTAAGCTCAAATTCAAAGAAAAACTCAGCAAACCATTATGTCAGCCTACTAAAAAAAGGACACCTTTCATTATCAAAGCAGCCTCAAGCACCATCCCAACTACCCCATCAAGGCTCAAAATCGCAACACAACCATCACCAATGCCACTCATCCCACCAAACGAACCCGTAATCCCATCAGCAGCACCATTAGCAACAGCAACTGTATCAGAACTCGCAGCAGCATCTATGGCACCAGCAGTTCCAGCAGAAGCCACTGAGTCAATATTATCGATACTCCCTGTACCAGATTCCTTGATCCCCATCAACCTTCCTGCAGCACCAATCACTACAAAGGTACATCAACCAATCATACCTGCAGTGTTTAACTCAAAAGACATCCCAGTATGGTATAGCAATCGAATGCTGGAAAGTGATTCAGAGACTGACTCACATGAATGGGAATTTGATTCGATACAACTTAATACTTCAGATGAGGAAGATGCATCACTACCTCTGCCATGCAAAGATATCCCTGTTTATGGAGAAGCACAGATAAAGACCACTTGGGTTCCCGAACTGGAAACATCTTCTACAGACCCTATGTCTCATCCTACGCCTGATTCTGACAGGGAGAGTACCATTAACGACCTTCACCATAACGTCTTAACCCTCACTAATACATCTCCCGCACTTAACCTAATCGATGAAGTAATGCCCATTATCCACCCTGAACTCATCGAATGGAACCAACCAAATCCCCCATGTCTTGACCTCTTCCAAAACGATGAGGCCATCATTGACTTTTTGGAATTAAAGGATAACCTACCAAGTGGGGATCACAAAGCTGGATTTGCCATTGAACTTAATAGCGCAGCATACTTCGGGGCGGATGCCAAACCTTTTAGCTGCAAAAATATAACATTAAAACATGGATCTTCTAGTGAAAACCACACTGTGGCACTATTTGATCCAACAAAAGTAAAAAGAAAAAGCGTATCCAATGGTGAAAACCTCTCTGAGGCGCCTAAGGATGAAGGGTTTGACATTCTCCCTGATAGTACACAACAGGAACGATCAACGATTCTCATCGAGGAAACCAAAGAATACAATGTGGGGACTCCTGAAAATCCTCATCTCATACATCTAGCATCTCTTCTCACTCCAGAAGAACAGCCTAAATTTATAGAGTTCTTCCAGAAGCGTCAGATCAACTTTGCATGGTCATATGCAGACATGCCTGGGCTTGATCCTGATTTAGTCATGCATCACCTCATCGTAGCAAAAGGAGCCAAACCTGTCAAGCAGAAGCTTCGCAAGATGCATCCTCAGATTGCAGTGCTAGTCAAAACAGAACTCAAGAAACTCCTAGATGTTGGTTTCATTAGACCAATTGATTATGCAGATTGGATCTCCAACATTGTGCCTGTCAGCAAACCAAAAGGGGGCATCTGCATTTGTACTAACTTAAGAGATCTAAATAAGGCATGTCCTAAGGATGACTTCCCCCTACCAAATATCAACATCATAGTAGACCTGACAGCAGGACATGCCATGCTTTCACTCATGGATGGCTTTTCAGGATACAATCAGATAAAGATCGCACCAGAAGATCAACATAAGACAACCTTCACATGTCCATGGGGCACATATTGCTGGAATGTAATGCCTTTCGGTCTAAAGAATGTAGGAGTGACCTATCAAGGAGCAATGACCACCATCTTCCATGACATGATGCATAATATGATGGAAGATTATGTGGATGACTTACTAGCAAAATCACTCACCAGAGAAGGGCATCTCCACATCTTAGATAAAATCTTTGATAGACTGGAACAATACCATGTTCGACTCAACCCAAAGAAATGTGTCTTTGGAGTAACCTCCAGGAAGCTTCTAGGATACATTGTCTCAAGCAAAGGCATTGAGGTCGACCCAGCAAAGGTAAAATCAATCATGGACATCCCACCACCAAAGAATATCAGTCAGCTAAGGACATTACAAGGGCGGCTTCAATCCATCCAAAGATTCATTGCACAGTTGGCAGATAAATGTCACCCATTCACACACCTGCTACACAAAAACATCCGCTTTCAGTGGGATGCCCGATGCCAGCAAGCATTTCAGACACTTAAAGACTATCTCATGAAACCACCATTGTTGATCCCACCAGATCCAAGCAGACTGTTGTTACTCTATATCTCAGCAACAAGTATAGCATTGGGTGTACTACTGGCACAACATAATACAGAAGGAAAAGAGTGTGCTGTTTACTACATCTCTCACACACTGGTGGGCTATGAACTCAATTACACGCCTATTGAGCGAGCTTGCCAAGCAGTAATCTTAGCAGCCACTAAACTGAGGCACTATCTGTTAACACACAAAGTACAACTCATTGCAAAGATTGATCCACTCAAGTATTTACTCAGCAAAGCAACATTGATAGGTCGCTTGGCCAAATGGGTAATGATTCTAAGTGAATTTGACATCGAGTACGTGGACCGTAAAGCTATCAGAGGGTAGGTTATTGCAGATCAGTTGGCCGATGCACCACTCACCGGTGATCATCCTCTTATTTCCAATTTTTCAGATGAAGAGATATTCATGATCACAACAACACAACCATGGAAACTATATTTTGATGGTTCATACACTAGGCACGGCTCAGGGGCAGGCATTCTGTTTATCACGCCCCAAGGTGATAGCATCCCGAAGTCTTACAGGCTCACATTTCCATGCACAAACAACATAGCAGAGTATGAGGCCTTGATCACAGGACTCAGATTAGCCGTACAATGGAAATTACAAGAACTGCAAGTATATGGCGATTCCCAACTAGTCATTCGACAAGCAATGGATGAATATCAGACCAAATATGATAAACTCATGCCATATAAGCAAATGGTGGACACTCTAAAGACATCATTTACTACTATCACTTTTGAGCAGATACCAAGAGATCAGAATCAAGCTACTGACGCTATGGCTACCATCGCATCTCTCCTAGATCTTCCACAAAATTCAACATGCTACGAGTTCTTGGTAGAACAACTTTGGATCCTCGTTTATGATATCCTTGAATCCGAGATGATATGTTGCCTTGTTGGTTCTGAATCCCCATGGTACGGTGAGTTCTACACCTATCTCCGCGATCACACCCTTCCTCCCAACCAATCAAATAACCAACGTAAAACCTTCATTCGCCAAACTGCTCGATATACCATTATTGCCGAAACCCTATACCGACGCGGTCTTGATGGTACTCTCCTTCGATGTCTGGAACAAGGTGAGATAACAAAGGCTTTGGAAGAGGTACATGAAGGAATTTGCAGGACTCACTCAAGTGGTTCGTCACTAGCCAAGAAACTCATGCGAGCTGGATATTATTGGCCATCTATGGAAAAGGATTCCTACTACTTTGTCAGAAAATGCAAGAAATGTCAAGTTCATGGTGACCTGATACATGCACCAGCTCAGGAACTACAACCAATCACAACACCATGGCCTTTTTGTCAATGGGGTCTTGACCTTGTGGGTAAAATCCATCCATCTTCATCCAATGGCCACAAATTCATTATTACCGCCATCGAATATTTCACAAAGTGGATCGAAGCTGTTCCACTTACCCAAGTCACCAGCAAGCAGATCACCTCATTCATCCTCAACTACATCATCTGCCGGTATGGTGTGCCCATGTCCATCATCATAGATAACGGTCTTCCTTTCAAAAATCAGGATGTCCGTGAACTTTGTGAGAAATTTCACATCCAACATCGCTTTTCCACCCCCTATTACCCACAAGGCAATGGTCAGGCCGAAGCATCCAATAAAAACATATTAAGAATCCTAAAGAAGACAGTCAATGACGTCGGTCGTGATTGGCATGTTCAACTGAATCCAGCACTAGGGGCATATCGAACTAGCATTCGGACCCTTACAGGCGCAACTCCTTATTCCTTGGTCTATGGTGCCGAAGCTATCTTACCTATTGAGGTGGAGATACCATCACTACGGGTTTCCTTGCATAATTTGATAGATGACGAAGCATATAGAGTATCCCGTCTTCAGGACTTAGAGTTACTTGATGAGAAGCGACAAGCTGCATACAATCATCTCAAAGCCTATCAGCAGCGCATGAGCAGAAGCTACAATCACCGAGTTAGACCTCGTACATTTGAGGTAGGTGATCTTGTTCTATGAGAGAATCCTCGCAACCAACCAAACAGAGAACATCAAGGCAAGTTTGAATCAAACTGGCTGGGCCCATATGTTGTCACTGCTATATTCGGGTCTGGGGCATATCAGTTGGCTACATTAGAAGGAGAACCATTAACAGATCCAATCAACAGCATGCACCTAAAACGGTTTTATACCTAAGGTGTACAGAGCATCAGGCTCCCCTACATACCAGAAAATACCAAAAACATCCAGATAAATGTCCTGAAGAAAATACAAAAACATTCAAACAAAGTAAAGAAAAAAAATCATGCATCCAAACGGTGAACAACCACTCCGGTGGCACCTTAGGTAAGTGCGATGGTAAAAACCTGGCAAACAGGCACCACTCGTAAAAGGCTATGGCTCCATTGTCTTTCAAACTTGTTGCGATCACATCTACTTCATACATACATCCATCCATCCATCAACCATGGCTTGTTATAAATCTACAAATCCAAGAAAGTACTACATGCATCCTGCATCCCACTTTTTTATAGTCATGTCTAAACTGGGGGCAATACCTTTAACCTATTGATGGAAGTGCATTCTACATTGTCTTGTGATTCATTAAAGTTCTTCATTTAAAAATATCTCACCAAATCCAAAACCATTCAAAACAAATTCAAAATCCAGAAACATTCAAAACACTTCAAAAACCAAAAAATTCAAAAACAATACAAAATCCAAAAAACATAAAAAAAAAACATAAAAAATAAAACAAAAACATGGCAACACATTGTACATACTCATCCGCACAGATACCAAACAAACATTGTGATATACTCCACAAAATGACCACTTATCAATCGACCACACAATCAACATCAACACTCAAAACTGTCTTCAACAAGGATGCATCCTTCCTTACCAAAACAAAGACAAGATGACATTTTCTTTGACAAGAAAATTCTGTTTACGCTATCAAATACTTGGTTGATTTATGGTCTAGTAATTTATATCAGGTTCCTACGGCATTGTTTGTGTATCTTCGACGCATTATTCCGATGAAGTTCTGGGGCATGTATTAATGGTGTCTACGTGGGAAGTTCACCAAGCTACGTGATCATAGGCAAAAATACAGTCAGAGATCACTACGGCTTGCTGACTACAGCGTATACCTCGACCATATGAGCATGAAGCATTACCAAGGATCCATATTCTTTATTCTTTATGTATATACTGTTTGTTTGCAGGTACAATGCTTTTTCTTTGGTTCCTCCTACCTCATCCAAACTGGATAAAGGTTTTATCTCTTATTATGGTATGCACTTGTCTCAGGATATGATCAGCCTAAGATCAAGGAGGACGATCCAAGTCATGTATGAAAGGAGATAATCCTTGTCTGTTCCGCAAGCAATACTCAGGTCAACTTGATCCATTATATCAAGTTGCTTGTATTAACTTGCTATATCAAATCCATGTAAGAAATACTCTGGTCATCTTGAATCTTTATGTCAAGTTGCTTGTATTTTCTTACAACATTTTAAAGCTCAATGATGAAAAATAAAGCACTATGGATCATCATCTCATCTCATCTATATATATTGCATTTCGTTGCATTCCACCCATCCATACATTCATAATAGCTGCATATCATGCATACATAGTCATAATAATGCATACTCTATTTTACTCATCTTCTTCCATAGGACTCGGTCCTAGTCCTCCATATCTTCTATCTAACATCGAATCCCCCCCTCACCCTCCCTATCTTGATCATAAACATCATCCTAATCCCTTCATCGCTTCCCATCCTCACTCATCCACAAAATTAAGCCAGTTACTCTGTCTACACAGATACATCGACTCCCACACACCTAGACTATCAACAGATACTCTGATCAAGTATCTTCGGGTCTCAACAGGTAATCGATTATGGCAAACCTAGACTACAATAGGCATTTATCATAATGACCTAGTCTCAACGGGGTTGCCATGATTCCCCACAACCATCCATCACACGCACACACTATCAATTGATCAACCAATCAAACACAATACAACGGACAATTACATCAATTGTCTACGTCTCAACTTGTATTTTGCTTCATATACCTTGACTTCATTGGGCAATTACATCAATTGTCTAAGTCACCAACAGGTCACTTTGATTCACTTACTCAGACTTTATCATGTCCAAGCAAATAACTGACATCAACTGTCACGCTTTGACTTGACCGGAGCAATTAAACCAATTGCACCAGATTGTCCAACCATTTTTGATCAATTGTATAGCATCAATCCAAACCCCACACTACATCTGCTATGTATCTTTTGCATGACTTCAGAGTACTCGTTGGCTTGTTGTTTCTTCATATTCACTCCATTTTCTCCCATTCTTTCATCATTAGTTCTAATTTCTTCTATTCTACCTCCCCTCCACTTTTCATTCTTTTTCGAGAGATCGCCCGATTTTTCAAAAAAATTCGGCCTATCTCTCGAGGGGGCATACCACCCATTAAATTTACATTTTATGGGGTATTTCTTCACACCTATTTTTCTTTCTTTGAAACGACGCGATAAACTGCACCGTCTCAAAGAGGGGCAAATGTAATCACATCAATCTGTCCACTTAATTAAATGAATATTTAATATTTATTTGATTATTTAACCATCAATTAATAATTAATTAAATTAATATTTAATTAATTCATCTTAACCCTCTTCTCCTATTAATTAAATAAATTATTCAATTTATTTGATTTAATTCACTTAACCAAATTCAAACCATTAATTAAATAAATAAATCATATTTGTTTAATTAAATCATCTTTCACATTTAAATAAATTAACATTTATTTAAATCACCTTTATCCTCCACCCACTTGTATTTTCCTACAAATGCAAGTTGCACAACTATTTTAAATAAATTATTTATTTAAATCACCTTTATCCTCCACCCACTTGCATTTTCCTACAAATGCAAGTTGCACAACTATTTTAAATAAATTATTTATTTAAAAACCTATTTATCCTCACCCACTTGAAACCTTTAATGGTTTCTTTTAAAGTCTTCAAACTTAATGGCTTCCTTCTAGAGTCTTCTCAAACCTTTAATGGTTTCCCTTAAAGTCTTCAAACTTAATGGCTTCCTTCTAGTCTTCTCAAACCTTAAATGGTTTCCCTTAAAGTCTTCAAACTTAATGGCTTCCCTTAAAGTCTTCTTAAGACTTTAATGGTTTCCCTTAAAGTCTTCAAACTTAATGGCTTCCTTCTAGAGTCTTCTCAAACCTTTAATGGTTTCCCTTAAAGTCTTCAAGCTTTTAATGGTTTCCCTCAAAGTCTTCAAGCATTTTAATGCTTTATCTTCCTTTTTCTCATTTAAATAAATTAATATTTATTTGAATATTTATCCAAATGCAAATTACACCATTTAATTGAAATAAATGATTTTATTTTAATTGAAAATACCAAAATTCCTCCCACTTGCATTTTCCTACAAAATCCACTTGCATGCCTAAACCCCTTCTAGATTCTTCTAAACCCTTCCTAATTAACCTAATCCATCCCCTAAATATTGTCACATTCCTAAGCAAATTGGAGTCACTTCTCAAAGACTCCAAAGTCTTTGAAAAGTAATTAATGCTTTGTGTGTTCAACAAATTAACCTCTAAAGTCTTCCAAACCACTTATGGCTCTTACATGACCATTAGTGGTTAATTCCACTTGCACCAATGGTTAAGGACTTTGACCCCTAACTTAACCTTCATGTAACCCATGTGTCTCTTCAAAACATTTATTTCTTTGACTAGGGTAACCATCATGTCCCCTCCAGCATTTAATGCTCCTTATCTCTCCTCTCAAGCCTCCTCATGGTGACACTTGTCAACATGGGATTGGGTTGAAAGTCTCACATGGATTGAGTATCTTTCAATCCTAACCCTTGTTAAGATTGCTCAATCTTAACCCTTCATTTCCCCATTTCTTCTATAAATAGAACCCTTCTCCTCAAGCAAAAAAAAAAAGCATTAGAGTATTGTTGTTATACTCGCATTAGCATAGAGCTTTTTCATAGCATCACTATCTACACTTGCATAGCATTTGCTTATCATATTCAACCATCTTGAATCTCCATATGGCATCCATGGCTAGTGCTAAAAGCTGAGAGCTACACTCATTTGGGACTTGGAGAGGAGAGGAACAAGGGAGGAGCAACTATGAGCATCTTGATTAGCTATTTTATTCTATGTTTATATGCTTTCTATTTCATGCTTAATATCTCTCTTGATATGCCTGTTTAGGATAATCTTTTGTTGCTAACACTAACATTTGTTTCTTGTGTTCTTGTGTGTGTTGCCATCAAACAGATTTTCTAATCCTTTTTGCAGAGCATCAAGTAGCATTTGGAGGACACGAACAACAAGTACAAGGAGAAGGCAAATGAGAAGAGGAGACACAAGGAATTTAAAGTTGGTGATGAAGTGATGGTATATTTGATAAAAGAGAGATTCCCGGTTGGAACTTATAACAAGTTGCAGATGAGAAAGTTTGGTAAGATTATGAGGAAGTTTAGTTCTGGAAATGCATATGACGTGGAGTTACCATATAATCTGAGTATTTCACCTATGTTTAACATTGCAGATCTTCATGAGTATCATGAACCAAAATTCAATGAAGACAGTAATGCAGACTTGGAGAAACAGTTGCCTGGGAAGGAACCAGATCAGATTGAAGACATTTTGGATAGTAGAATTGGGCGTAGTACTCGGAGCAGTGAGTATAAGGAGTATCTTGTGAAGTGGAAGGATAGACCAGTTGAAGATTCATCTTGGATTTCTTAGGCAGAGGTAGATCACCTTGGTTTCCCTCTAACCCCAGCAAAGTGAGAACTCACTTTTTCAATAACCTCGGATGTCTGATGCAGGAGCATCCCCAGTACATGGCAATCTTGGATCAACCAAAAACATTTTCTTTTTGTTTTTCTTTCTGTTTGCAGTTTCAACATTTCTTTCTGTGCGTACCAGTTTTGGCTCACCAGATCCTATGGAGTTGGATTCTACTTGAAGACTTGATCATCTTTCTTATTCCCAAACCGCATCGTATTTGGATCATTTTCTAGCAAGTTATTGCTATCAGTTTCCATGACAGTTTCCAGTTACCGATTGGTAGTTTCTTGTTACCGATTTCTTAAACCTATTTTGGTGATCTACTAGAACCCCTTCTGAAGTTTGCAAAGCCTTGAGCGTTGATTCCAATGTTCCTTGGCGCATGGTCAACCTTTTTCCATGATCTACACTTCATCCTTTGGATTTTCTAAAGGAATATCTTGGTGGAGGCCGACCTTGTTGGTTTTACACGTTAGGTCTCGTTCTTTGGGTTTTGATCCCTTTTTGGGCCGATTGGATCCCCTTGGATCGTATATATCATTATAATTGTGCATTAAAATGTAATCAAGTATTTAGACTAAGTGTAGAAGATAGATCTTGAGATTTGAGGTCCTGATTGTGACCTATTATGTACTTTGAGCATATTTTAGCAAGCCTGTGAGTTGGTTTCTATAAGCCGGTTGTAATCAGTTTTCATGAAATAATTCGACCTGTTCTGCATTGCCTGCATCATACCTTTGTGTTTCCATTGTATTTACTCTTGTTGACCAGTCCAAATTGATCTCTTTGAGTTCCCTCTCAACCAGTTATTGCTTCAAAATGTTATATTTACTTAGGTAACCATGTACAACTACAATACAATGCACTCTCTCACAAACACAAAAAAAGGAGAAAAAACATATGGGAGAAAAATCCTCTCCAAAAGAGAGAACATGAAGGACTGAGAACCCTCCAAAATAATATCTCAAAAACAAGAACATGAAGAACACCACTAAAACACAAATAAGTCATAGACAACTAAAAAATAAGGCTGGTATGGTGTTGTCACTAAAGAACCTCCTCTGGAAAATATGACGATTAGGATCAAGAAGACAACAATTTGCATGTGTGCCCCAAACGACACTACTCAAACAATTGAAAATATAGGTGGCACATGAATCTACATGAGTGACCCCAATAACACTACTCAACCAATGAAGTTGAAAATATAGGTCAATTGTTTGAAGAACCATTATCAGTTGAGGATGAAGGGTTGCCCCCACAAAATAGGAATGCAAGAGTATCTCATAACTCACTCCAAGTGAAACCAAGGAAGCATTAGCACAAACAATATAATAACCCCCATAGTGTTGAGAAGCGTGACAAGTTCATTGAAATTATGTGTGTAGCATCGTAAATCGCATCCCTATACAATTTCTTGCTTAATTAGGCCCTATTTTGGCATGTACTCTCACATCTGACCCCATCACAACCCAAATCAAGATATCATTTTGACATCTTGTACTCATTTAGGACCTCAAGTCCCAATTTGAGCCTGCTTTGGAGGGAGCATGATGCCTAGGGCACCCCGCTCCCCTTAGTTGAGCTCCAAATTTAAATCACATAACACTTAAACCCAATGAGCAAGAAATATTTTCTCGTGTCAACCTGCTCCATGTGTTTGCACCTTGAAATTCTTGGGATAGATGTATAATAAAGGTTTCCTCCCTCATTTTGTTAGAACATGAATATACGAAGGATAAATCATTTAAGTAGTCAAGATTCAAAGCATTTCATCCCACCATACTCTTCATTGTAGCAACCTTCAACAACCTTCATGCAAGCATGTCTTTTGTGAAGTCCTTTTAAGTCTTTTGTGTAGAGTCATGATATTGCATCGACATTCATGATCATCTTCAAAAAATCATTTGCATCATCAAAGTATAAGACACTTCCATTTTCAGATCTAGCCTTTTCTACCTAATGACATGCTTTCCTTTCAAGTTCATTTCAATTCTATTTCAAGGTTAATTCCAAAACCTGGGTTTGACTTAGGCAAACCCCTTTCTACCTAGCAATTTCATCTCTTTTATGTGTGCAAGAATAGGTGGTGAAGCTACAAAAAGAGGTGCAAAATCATCAGATAGAGATCTACAGTCTATATTTCATCATAGTTGAAATTGACAGGAGCAAGATGCCCTAAGCCACTGGGTCCCTACACTTTTGCCTGAAATTTGGATTGCATGTTAGTTACAGTTTATACTTTTGCATACTTTTTAAGAATTGAGTTATCAGCTCATTTCAGTCTGTTACACGCCAAAAAAGGGTCAATTGTTCATCCTAATTCATATTTCTTCAATTTACATAGTCACTTTCAACTCAACAACAAAGGACCATTACATCCACTTTGTGCTTGAATCATCTTGAGCCTAGTGGATTATCTTCCTTATAATGTAAGAGTGGAATAGGCCTAAGATTCTTAGTTTGCATGCAAAAACTAGTGAGCCTTATTCCACTGCCTTACATTTTGGTAAACTCGACACTTCTTACATTGCATTAATTCTGATTTTTCTTTTCTGAACTGATTTAGGTGTCTTGCATGGTTCATAATGGAATTTACTAAATCCAATTGGTTTGTTATTTCACATATGATTACATTGCTTCTTAGTTACATTTATCAAAATCATGTGTTGGATAATGGTTTCTTGTAATAACCCACCATAATTAACTCAACAAAATTGAGTATTCTTTTTTTTGTGTGTGTTTAATTAATCATTATGTTTTATTCAATTGCATACTCTAGGCATCCATCCATTTGGATTAGGCATTCATCCATCCGGGATGAGCATCTAACCATACGGGTTAGGCATTTGTCCATACGGGACATAATATTTCATCTATCCAATACGGGATAGGCATCTACCCATACGGGGTAGGCATCTATCCAATCGGGATAGGAGGTGCTCTGGCCAGAGACTTAGACTCATCGAGACCATTCGGGTCCTGAGTCACTCACTAAGTACTACACTCTTTTAGCAGAAGTGCATCGAGGTCGCCGTCCTTAGGAGTAATTAATAACATAATACAAGCTTGAATTCCACCTCGAAATTTGGCTTAAAGCCTCGGGAAGTCAAGCGAATCCATACGAGATTCCTTCCAAGTATGCATTGAATTACTTTTTCCAATTTAATTATCTTATCTTTCAAAATAGGATTCTTACTCAACCTTTCTATACCAAGCCTAGACCCCACCCACGAATGCCTGAGTACAAGGGACAACTTTGTCCCAAGACTGCCTACATACTCGCTTTGGCACGGGATCAAGGCGTAAAGTATGTAGTTCTATTTTCTATTCTATGGTTTGATGTAAACTGATTTGTGGGTATGCAACCCTTTCTAGGGTCAATGTCCCAGACAGTTTCTCTACGGTTGCTACCCACGATGGTAGCGCTTAAACAAGGCTCAAGATGGCCTATTGTTTGTGGCCTAACAACTACATCCTAACACCTATCATGAGCATCACCCTTGACCAAATTGCCAATCACCAATATTTCTTCAAGATAAATCAATTTCATAAAAAACATTTCATTCAACCAATCCTAACAAGGGTTTACTATGGTTTAACTCAACGGATGAAAAATCATTTAAGGATTATCTTATTAAATTGTCGATCCAAGGGGGATTACCCGCCCCTTGGATTTTAACTTCCAAGTGTCCCTTATTACTCCCCGACGATTTATAGGGACGATGCCACAGACGTCGTTGATGTAGCTTTATTAGGCGTTAAGTGCAGTAGTTCAACACGACGACATTACCCGTAAGCGTGACCTAGAGGCACTGTATATACTGAATGCTGCTAAGTTTTAGTTTTCCAACTTCCTTTGTTTAATTTTTTTTCTAACTTAAAACATCATGCTTGGAAAATAATTATGAATTGAACGCAAATATTTAGATATTGCAAAGCTCAATTAATTGAAATGACTACTTGATGAATGACATGGAATAGAAACCATAACTAACATTATTTATTATTTGAATTTGAAGTGTAACTTTGCATAATAATAACAATTAGGAAACTAGCATAACAATAATCAAACGTGAAACTTGCATGGAGATGGAAACGCCAATAAATGTAATCAATGTGAAGCAATTTGCATGAGGCTCAGGCAATGTAAGTTACATGCGAGAATATCGCTTAAAAAAACTACTAATCTCAAAATAAAATTTAGCTTCAAATCATTTAATGGGGATTAATTGCTAAGTGGCTCAAAAAGATCTAATTACAAAATTTGATATAAATAAATTAAGATTTATAATTTGCTAAAACTAAAATCTAAATAAAAATTTATCTAAGTTCAAAACTTTAATAAACTAAAACTATACATATAAAAAAGAATTTAATTATTCAAAACTTTATACATAAAAAAAAAAGTCTAACGAAACCATTAGTCAAAGTTGCATTGGCATTAATAAAGGAACAAGTGGGAGGGGGACCCACGGTCCCCTCCACTACCCTACGACCACTGCCGCAACAGTGACCGCAAGCTAGTGGAGGGTACCGTTATGGTACCACTCCCCTTGCGGAGTAATAACTCCGCCTGCGTGCCCGACACCCCATACCCCGGATACCATGCACCCAACAATATGGGCATTACTTGCATAAAATTTCATAAATAATATATATAGTTTCTAGTTTAATTTAATTAAGCACACAGAGGATAGAATTTAACAATAAGGATAAAATATTAATGTAAACAATAAGGATTAATTTACAGGAAAAAAACACAGAGAGTTTATTTAGAGGGATTTATTCCTCAGTTTTCAACTATTATCCAGAGAGGAGTGGATTTCCAGACACAGAAATAATGATGGAACCAAATGAAAAACAACACAAAGAATTATTCCCAACGGAATCTATCCCTCCATTTCCACTAATTTTTATAGAGAAAATACATATAACCAGATAGAGGAATCAAATGAGAATATCACAGGGGATTACTCACATCGAAAACTATTCCTTTCATTTCAACTAACTTTCATAGAGAAATTGTATAATCAGATAATGGAAGTCAATGAGAATATCACAGAGGATTACTCACAGCAAAAACTATTCCTTTCATTTCAACTAACTTTCACAGAGAAATTATATAACCAGATAATGGAAGTCAATGAGAATATCACAGAGGATTTACTCATAGCGAAAACTATTCCTTTCATTTCAACTAACTTTCACAGAGAAATTTATTTTAAGAACGAGATTCAGATTTCCAGAGAAATGAATTAGAGGGAAGAAGTAAGATTCAATCACACAGGGAAGAGTTTTATTTTAGAAAAAGAGATTTTTAAAGAATAAAGGGAATATGATTTTTATTTTATTTTTTTGCATAAATCTTAAATCTTGGAAAAATAGAAGGCAAGATTATGAGCATATTTCTTAAGGAAAATAAAATAAATAATAGAACTATCTTTTACATGTTTTATGTGGAAGAGACTTATCAATAATTATTCGTGCATAGAAGAAGAGATTTACACTCTAATAAACTTTTGAAAGAAGATCTAGAAGCTATTTTTTTTTGATAATATAAACTTCATATGAAAAAAAAGAGAGAGAACCTGGTTTGTTGAAGTTTGATATTGAATCCTCTAGCTATCATTGATCCTTCCTTGCAACTAGAGAGAGATCTTCCAACCACAACTTAAAAAGATCCTGCAATAAAATGAGACTACCAAAGAAAAACTTGGGAGAATTTCCTTCAAAAACATAATCAACTCCCTTCTTTGAAACTTGCATATAATTTTATAAGAAAATTCCCTCCACTCCACTATCTTGAAAATTGAATTAAAAAAAGAGATTCTTTCCCAATTTTGGACTTCATGCAAATTGATTAGACTTAGTGGGAGGAGTTACATGCAAGGTGGTGGAGAATCCTCGAGAAGCTTCTTATTCTTCCTACAACATGTGCCATAATTGGATGTGGAAAACTAAATAAATAAATAAGAAAAATGTATATTTTCGATGTGTGTGTGAGAGAGTTTTATTATTTTATCCTTTTTAAATATTCATTCAATCATTTAAATAGTTTATCAACAAAATATAATAGAGTTTGTATTTTAAATCCAAAGGTGATAAAGGAGGGTTGTGACATTTCTTTCAATTCACATTGCTTCTTTTCATCCATAGTACTCTTGCATATGGTATCATTAGAATTTCAAAGATATTTCCTACTTGTAATCATTTCTCAAATCTTTTGTCCATGTTGAATGTTTTTTTATGATGATATTCTTAAGGAAATGAATAAAATATGTAGAGGACATTAAAACTTTTGTAGAAAATGATAATCCTAGAGATAACATGGAAAAGGCTAACACTTTTACCTCTCTTAGGGTATCTCATGAGAATGAAGAAATAATCAATACTCTTAGCAATGATCTCTCCAATGGAGAGAAAGCATTGAAGAGAAAAATGACATCGTCTTCTTTTCATTTACATACTCTAGTGCAAGGGGGGAAGGTTCAAATGTTGGTATATCAATCCTTGTAGATCCTCCTTATTCTTATCTTCACCATCAAAATATTCTAAAATAATATGATGTTATGCACTTTATGCATGATCTATCTCCTCACATAACATTAAGTAAAGATGAAGCCTTAGATGATAAGGAACCTCCTTCCTAACCAACCAAAGAGGACATGCATAATTATGATAGAAAGGAGAATATCCTTACAAAGGATTATAATTCATCATCTAATCATCCCTTTGGCCCTTCTACGTGTCCTTACACTACAATTTTTAAAGAAGTTCATTATAATAGCCCTTCTTCTTCACAATTGAAACATTCTTATAGGGTTGGTTATGATATAATCTCAAAAAAAGGTTATATTGGACAAGGACTTGGAAAACATGAACAAGGAATAAAAGTCCCTATAAACCCCCCCTCACAAGCTAGTACAAAAGGTCTAGGACATCCCCATCACTCACGTATGGATGATTTCCTTAAAGTTCAAATGCTTAAGGAGTACTTTGCAAGATATAGATACTATTGTCAATCTAAACATGCTTCTTCCTCAAACAATCCTCCTCCTCCCTTACCAATCCTTGTAACACAAGAAAACAATCCTTCATCTTCTACTATTGTCTCTTGTCCTATAAATATTGATAATTAGGACAAACTAGCTCCAAGAATGTTTTGGAGATTGAAATATGATAATAATGTGGTTTTTCCTTTCATATTTAGTATAATAATAATTTCAAGAACAAAGGTGCTGATGTGTATTGTCTCTTTCATCATAGTTATTCTCATTCTCTTAGAGATTATAAAGCTTTTAAAGAATTTGTTCAAGACCAATATGATCAAGCTCGTACTACTCTTACAATTGATCTTATACATTTTCTTGGTATACCAAAAGTGCCTTAGCACTCTTCTCACCTTATTATGTTGCTCCTCACCTTATGGCATTGATAGTTTACCTTTATTTGGGAGCTATTTGTCATGGATGGTGATGCAACTTCAATCCTAGTCATATTTGGACAACACCATAATAGTCTTCCTTCCTTTCCATTCTCTCTCATTTCCCAATATTTTCTCTTCCTTTGAGTGGTATTTTTCATAACTTGAGGTCCTTTCTTACATAGAGTGGTCCTCCATCTGAGTACATATATGTCCCTTGGTTGGACTTGTTCTTTGTTTGCATCAATGCCTCTTCTTATGAATGATTTAACCTTAGTGAATGTATGCAATTCTAGTCTCTTTGTCCCTATGCTTAGGGGGCAAGGATTCTATCTTCTAACTCTTATCCTTTCTAAGGATCCATTTTTCCTTGCTTGAGTAGTATTTTATTATGATACAATATCATTTCTTGTGTGGAATTATTTGTTTGGTCAAGGATTCTCTCTTATGCAAGAGGTGTCTATCCATGGATACAACTTCTTCCTCACGTAATGATGCATGCCTACTTTAAACAAATCCCTTACTTGGGGTAAAAAGTGTGTCATCTTTCATCAAGAATCCCTCTACCTAGCAATAGGAGGAAGGTGTGAATTATTGTTCTCCTTCCTTTCTTTTGGTCAATGAAATTATTTTTGTTCAATAATCCCTCTTCCTAGCAATAAGAGGAAGGTGTGAAGTCTGCTTTGGAGGGATTATGGTGCCTAGGGTGCCCTGCTCCCCTTCGTTGCACCCCATATTTAAATCATATAATGCTTAGACTCGATGAGCGGGAAATCATTTCCTATGTCAGCTTGCTTTGTGTTTTGCACCCTGAAATACTTAGGAGAGGTATATAAGCAATGCATCCTCCCTCATTTTGTTAGAACATGAATATACAAAGTATAAAGAATTCAAACATTAAAGTATTCAACATTCAAAGCATTTCATCCCACCATATTCTTCATTGTGGCGACCTTCATGCAAGCATGTCTTTTGTGAAGTCCTCTTAGGTCTTTTGTGTAGAGTCATGTTATTGCATCAACTTTCGTGATCATCTTCAAAGAAGTATTTGCATCATCAAGGTATAAGAGACTTCATTTTTCAGATCTAGCCTCTGCTATCTAGCCACACACTTTCCTTCAGTTCATTTCAATTCTATTTCAAGGTTAATTCCAAAACTAGGGTTTGACTTAGGCAAACCCCTTTCTCCCCAACAATTTCCTCTCTTTTCTATGTGTAAGAACATGTGGCAAAGCTAAAAAAAGAGGTACAAAATCATTAGATAGAGATCTATAATTTGCAATTCATTGGAGTTGAAACTAACAAGAGTAGGGCGCCTTGTGCAACTAAGTCTCGGGGCAGGGTGAGTTGAGCAACTAAGTCCTTGTACTTTTGCTTGAAATTTGGAATGCAACAACTTAGTTTCAATCTATACTTCCACATACTTTTCTGAAATTGGGTTATCATCTCATTCCAATCTGTTACACATAGAAAATGGTCAATTCTTCAACCTAATTCACATTTCTTTAATTTACATTGTTAGTTTCAACTCAACAGTAAATGACCATTGCATCCACTTTGTGCTTGAATCATCTTGAGCCCAATGGATCATCTTCCTTCTAATGTAAGAGTGAAATAGGCCTAAGATTCTTAGTTTGCATGCAAAAACTAGTGAACCCTATTCCACCACCTTACAGTGTGTCACCGAGAAATGTATGAAGGAGAAGATACAACATTTGAAGTAACCAAAATAGAGTACCTGCAACTATAAAAAGGGTGTCGATCAAGACTACATACACGAATGAGGCAAGAATCCTAAAGATCTTATTGTTTTCGTGGAGGGACACACACTTGACAAAGTTGTGGTTAGCAAACAATGAAGGCACTAAGCAACCCCTCATGACACTTTATAATGAAATACAAGTACAATAATATGGTACAACATTTGCGCAAAATTCCTCAAAATACACAAATAAGATCTTAATGGGTCTACAAAAGATGCTCAAATGATCCACAAGGAGGAAGAATGCTATATATATGTATGATGTAGCCAAAAAGAAGCTATCCCACATAAACAAAATGCTTCCAAGTGCCAAAAGAAAATAATCAACCAGAGTGTCAAAACACAAAATCTTGAATACATTGTACATGGGGAAAAATTTGGAAAAAGTGCATGGATAGACAAAAAGTGCTCTAAAAGATTTTTCCAACACTGCAAGAATTGCGAGAAATAGAAATATTGGGCAAAAGTTATGAGCTCAGGAGCCCAAAACACACTTCTAACTTTGACATGCTACTAAATGTATCAACAACAAAAACTAAAAATAAATATATGCACCAGATAGTGCACAAAACCACCTTTTTGAAGCTATCTCATTTGCCAAAAATTAATATCATATGCCCAAGTTATGGCAATTTGAAAAAATTGCCTATATGGAGCCCAAAAGTGGTAAAAAAAGGGCCCACTCTTCTTCACCACTTAGGGGCTAGGGTTTGGTCACCCCATGTGATTGTGGCTCAGTTAGTCAGAAAAAAGGGCCATCGCCCCTAACAATAGTGAGCAATGAGTGAAGGAGGAGATGGGGTGGTAGGGGCCATTGGTGGCTTTGTGCACCACCCTCTCTTAGGCGATAGCCCCAGTCTCCATAAAAGAAAACTCGTCATATGAAATAAAACAAATGACACAATAAAATAGGTTGACCCTCCTATGCATATACGGGCCCACCAACAAATTTCTCACGTAACCGCAAGAATGAAACCCTACTAACTAATCAAATATTCCACAAAAAAATAGGGAAATGGAAAACATTTTTCAAACACGATAGAAAAACCATTGATAAAATATAACAAAAATTGACAGCTAATGAAAAGGTCGGCCAAAGAAGTAGATATGCCAACTAATGAATGAATGAATGAATCTTGACCAGATAGCTAGCAGTTTGATTGATATTGTCCTCATCAAATAAATGATACATGTTGTCAACTTTCAAGATAAACTCATATTGAGCACATATATCGTTATAAGTAGTGCACTCAATGAGAAAGTGGCATTCAGTCTCTATAGCACCCGCCTTGCAGAACAAGCAAGTTCTCTCCTCCCAGACATCTTTGGGTCTGTAAACTTCCTTAACTAGGATTTGATTGCAGATAGTTGTATAACCCAGGATATAACATAAATTTATTTGTACAACACAGCTGATGGTGGATTATTGGAATACAAAGGAACATAATCATACAATATTTTTCTTTGGAGTCTTCCCTATTTGTTCAATGCACAGTGACTCTAATTCTATTTTCATAATTACTGATAGACATAGCATTTGCCAACAGAAACTTGAACAATCATTATTCAAGGAAGTCGATAACAGTTTATTAAATATTCCATCAAGAAACTGGTAAGATAATTTCTTTTTATTGTGCACCTGTAACTTTTAGAAATCCTTAGATTAATTGTTGAATGCTCTGGTGATCTCCGCAGGGAAAGATTCGAGCCCGTAGTTGCTATTTCGATCCTTCGATAACAAACCGCAAACAAACACGTATCCCCTGTAATGACTCCGACTGAATAATAGACGAAATTAAAGCTTCGGAATTTCACGAAATAAAAGCTTCACAAGGAGATAGGAGATTGTCGTGTGGCAGTAGCAGGCTGATTCAATTATCTTAGAGGAAAGAGCTTAGGCGGCTTTTCATGTCACAAAGATCAATTACGCTGCTCACACGTTTTCTCTTCCGTCTACTGCTTCACACCTTTTATAGGCCATTCCACATATTATTATGTCAATCAATTGATCACTGCTTCTTCCAGAATAATCGTGCCATTCTTCACAAACATTAATTAAGAGACTGCCGCTTCTCACAATAGCTATCGGGCACACAAAAAATATTTGTATCAACTGTCAAAGGCGGCACAGATAATTATCTTTGTCAATGGTCTCCTTTTTAATTTTTTTCAACAATTTCAATAGGCCAGACTTCAAATTCTGATGAAAAGAATCATTTCTTTTTTTGTCTCTTGTCCTGGACAAATTCTTCAGAAACTACCAAAAATCTTCCAAATATTTCTCTAGGCATAAACGTCGAATGCAATAGGAAACTACTTTATTATTTAAATAATAGTTGAAAACTATTAGTTAAATAATTACGGTGTTTATTCCACTTTATTCAACAATGCTTTAATAATATTAATTATTTATATTAATCTATGAATGAAATATTAATACAAAATAATTAATATTGTTTCGAATTTACTTTTTACAACTTATTTATTAGAGGACATTACAGGTTTTTGCCACCTACCTGTTTCACATCTAAGATGATGTGAATTAGTCCTTAGTCATTCGAGATGATGTGAATCAGTCCTTAGTTGAGCAAGTAACAACTTTGCCTTCGTTTTAATAGTTGTCCCTAAATATGCTTTCTCATCATGTTCTCCGGTTGGGTTAAACTCTTTGATGTAATACGCCTTTTTATGACTAATGTGATTAGTCCACATGGTAGTTTGAAACTTTTCAATGACAAACTTCTTTATTTCCCCATTAGTATTAGGACATTCGTGTAGCTGGATGTTCCATTTGTTCAACCATTTTTTGTTTTGTTTCATCCAAGTTTTCTTCCTACAGTAAGACCACCTTCCATCACAATCTTGAGCCACCTTTGGTTACTCATGTTTTCAACCTTCTTTAGATAACTTATTAACCGAATTATAGCTGATGCCTCCAACAGAAAAGTACCTGCTTCAACTAAAAGGATATCATAAGGCACTGAAGTTTTAACTTTGACTTTGACATTGCTTGTGATCAAGTGCTTTTGAATTCTTTCTAACCGTCTCCACCCACAATTTGACATGCTACCCCCCCAAACCTCACATCCATATAAAACCACTGGTGTGACCAACAAACCGAAAAGAGTTATCTTGGTTTTCCAATCCCACAACTCATCTTTTCTACACCTATTCTGAAGTAAATATGACGCTTTCCATCCCCCCTATATCTTTTTCGCTCTACAAGTTTACCAACTAAGTTTACTTTGAAATTCAATGCTAGGATATTTGTATTCTTTCACAATTTCCAGCAGTCCACCTTCAAATAGAAATGTTATTTGCTTAGCTTTCCTCTTTAGAGAGAAAATCATGATCTACGCCATTTTAGATATTAGGATAAGAAAATCATGATAGAATCAAAGAGAGGCCAAACTTGAACCATAAAAAAATGCCCAACCACATCTATGGGTTGTGGGAAAACTATTGCAAAAAATATACGTTGCAAAAGTATATTCAATTTACCCATTAAAAGCAACAATGGTGTTCTTACTATTAAAAATGCACACCTATATATACAAATCTACCAACCACAAAGATTTGTTAGATAGTGAAATGTAGCTTAAAAAATGCAATACCTGTTGACACCCACAATTTCTTAAACGATGCAACATGTGTAATGTGAAGCACACATTGGGAAGGTTAAACCGCTATACCATAACGTACATGTTAAGAAACATACTATGTTTTGAAACCTCCAATTTTCTTTGAGGTATGTGCAACATCATCAATGTATAACTATACTTATCTATATATGCATTTAAAATAATGACTTTTCACTATATTGTGTTTGCATATGAAAAATTGCAGGTTCCAAAACATGCCCTTTTTTCTAACTTGCACTTGTGATGGTCGCTTCTAAGGGTACCCAATACATATAGTCTTTTGTATAGTTTACTATTCAGATGTATTGTCAAATTAACCATTAACAACAATTATGGTTAAATGTTGCTATTTGAAATGCAAGCCTCAATATACATAGTTACAAAACACTAGGATTGGATACACTTTCAATTGTGGGAACAAAAGTACAATATGTTTTTGCAGCTTGCAACTTTTGATACTACACACCATGTGTAATGTCACATGTTTATATTTAAGGTTACCATATGCCCTAAACTACTTATTAAAAAATGAAGCATATTTTCAAACCTCATATCTCTTAAAGAAATTTGATAGTTTATGTAGCTACGTTTCCATTTTAATTAACTCTTATTTGATTATATTTTTTATGTATAACAAATTGTTGGTTTAAAAAGACATTATTTTTTTGCAACAAGAATAAGACATTGTTTTTTGCAACAAGAATTTAATTTAACCTGTTTAAATTTTAAACCCTTCCCAACTGAGAAATTTATAAACAAAATAGAATTGGTTGACTATTTCATGACCCGTCACATGAATATCAATTCTTTACTTTCCCCACCTTATTTCAAAACCCTCTATCTTTTCCAACTTGCATTTCATTTCTCCAATTTTACTTTAAAACCCTTGCTCAACAACTTCACAAAAAAATTAAATAGAATGTTCCATTGACCTATTGACTGAATATAAATTCTTCATTTTCTCCTTTGCCTACTTTTAAAACTCTCCATTTTTTCAACCTACAATTCATTGCCCCATTTTAAATTAAATCCCATCCCAAGTGACAAAACAAAAAAATGATTTGGTTCAAATTTTCAGTAGTCCATCACATGATTAGCCATTATTTACAATCTCTTCCAATAGAAAGTCATTAACTCAAAGTATTCCTTATGCAACCCACCCATTGCCTTTCAACAAAACCCTTTCTGTTGTCTAGCCACCAACTTCTTCATTTGTCCATTTCTTTTTTTAAACTACACAGAATTAAATAACCAAACAAAAACCACACATAATTACCATTTTTTACGCACCCTTTACAAGAATTTTATTGCTTTATGTTGAATATAATTGTGTCATTGATGTCAAAAAAATTGAGTTATGTTAGAGTATTTGAGAACAATGAAGGACAAAGTCTAGTAATCACTAGATAACTCTCTTAATGTTATCATTATGTATCAGTGTCAGTGGTTTTTGAATGTCTAGTATATTTGCGAAGGTCTGGAAGTGTTTGCATTGTGTTTCTAAGGTCTGTTGCTCAGAGGTAGTATTGTATTATGTTGCAATATCATGGTTTTTGGTACCACATTCTACTGCAATTGGTAGTTATGCCTTGCAGTTTGGAAGTAAAGTAAAGTTACACTTGAGGCACATTATATCCAAGTTTTAGAAGATTTGAACAAGCGCGCATAATGTTATAATTGACAAAGCACACATTGTGTTAGCTTGTTGACTGTACAAGAGTTTCTGTTGGATGCGCCAAAGAAAGAAAACATGCGTTAACTGAAGGAAGTGTGTGAAGCTAGTTTGGGACCATTTGAGTTCGTTTTGGGTAACACAACGCGATCTTATTCTTGATGTAACGTGTTGGCTTTAGGACAAAGCCAACTATACATTTGGTTTAATGAATGTACCTTTGGCTGACTTGCAGACGTTGTAAATAAGTTTTAGACCGACATGAAAGTGTAAATAATATTGGAATGCATATATAATGTCAATCAATTCCATTCTAATGAATGATGGCCGAAGTTGTGCAAGTTGTATACTCAATAAAGAGGCATATATATTATGACGTGTTTGAACTAAGATGCAGATCCTTTACATACTGTGAGATCAGTCAATTTTACTTGTATTGATAATGCTCCTCATCCTTTTGACATGTATATATATTGGCCATTGACCAGACCTTGTAAATGTCTGTTTTTCTCTCTATCTTAGTGTTTCTGTATATCTTTTCTTTATCGTTGTTTTGAATTTTAACATATTTATTATATAATGTATTCAACATTTTTGTTGACCCTATGTCCTGTTCAGACAAGGGCTTAGGATGAAATTAAAAAATCAATTTTTTAAAATATAAATTCACTCTTTACCCTATCAAAAATATCTATAGGGGTGAAATAAAATGAAAGAACATTCTATACTAATGATATGTATTTCTTTTCAATTAGTAGAGTGGATTTTACCAACACATCCAGCTACGTCATGACAAGCATTCAGGAAATTTTGCCACTAACATTGAAACCAAGAAGTTGCTTTGCCAGCAATTTGATAAGTAGATAGTCATGGTCCAGATTTGCCTTCAGATAATAGTCTTGTTGAATACAAACATAGAAATATCTTATTACTTTGGAATCTTGGATAATTAGAAGCTGCTGTACTGTGCTTTCTGAAATTTTCTCTTCAATAAAGATGGTTGGTAATACTTTACACATGAATTTATATGATACAAAGGGTTAACTCCAGAAAACTCGAAGCCTCGAGTTTAAAAGAACCAAAAAAAATTAGAGAATAAATGATACTTAACGTAAAGGTTGGCAAGTTTCGAAGCTTTCCTTAAAAATTACAACAAAATAAATAGTAGAGGTAGGTAGAAACTATGGTAAATTCAAAAAATGGAAAATCTTTAGCTCTTTCCATATCACCTCTTGCCATATTTTGCATGCTTGATTGTCATTACCAATTCCTCTCTCTGAACTTCGACTTCTGCAAGCTTCAGGCTCAAAATTGAATAACGTTCTCGCAAATCATTCAATTCTGCTTCAAGAACAGCAACCTTTCTCTTATAAGTAACCAGATCATTAACTATCTGATCGATTGGTCCATAATTTTGAAGGGCAGCTACATGAACATTTCGCTCCTGCTGTAAGAAACTGAAAGATGAAACAAAGAATTATGAATTCTAAATGTCATAGCACTATCAACATTAATATTGACCAAATTAAAATGCATATCGTAGTCTTTGGATGAATAAAGAGACTAATGGTAAGAGGTCCAACATGACACAATTAATTAGAAGCAACAATGATCCAATTGAATTAAGAAAACAAAATAAATTCTCTCTTGAAACATAAAATCATTTTGTTAGAATTAAACTCACATGGAGAGCAAGGACAAAGGTATCTTGGAGAGAAATAAGTCCTTGGAGACAACAAGGAAACCATACAAGGTGGACCATCAAAGCCTCTGATCTTTGTGATACAGAGAGGAGATGGAAGGCATTAGTCTTGGAAGTTGATAGAAACAAGGGATATAAATAAAAGAAGACACTCATACCAGTAGGATGGGGAGTTAAGACAACTAGGGTGAAGTAGTAGCCCAAGAAGTAAAAAGAAATAATCATTGAAGGGGAACTAAAGAACAAAGCCTGGTTATGTGCAATACTCTCTGCACAACATGTTTAACATTGACACTAAGTCCATGAATATATTAACAACAAATGTCAAATAGCCAAAGAAATTTTGTGATAGAGCTGTTTGTGTTAATGACACAATCCAACGGCTAACTAGAAGGGATCATAGGACTAGCACAAGCCATTATGCTTCCCTATGACATATAAACACCTCACTTTGTGAGTCCAGTCCCTTTGTAAAGAACTCTATCTAGGGATCACATTGCACTGAAATTCTCAAGTATGATCAGGCACACATGTATAAACTGCGATTAAAAGGTAGCCATAAAATAATGTAAGGAACATGGTAAATTTATTACGAAATGCAGCCCCTAGCAGTTAATTTCACCAGGCACGGCAGCAAAAAAATTGACTCCCCCAGGGACTATCTTAAGGAATATACTCGTTACAAGTCTTCTGTACATACCTCATCTACAATGACTTGAAATCTACTGCAAAGCAGCTCAAATTTGACTATGATTTTTCATTTAAGGTAAAAAATCACAAGTTTAGTCTTCACAGTCCATAATTCACAAAAGTGTCTTCAAAGCTCAGGTAATTCTTTCCTTCCAATGCAGCATTACACATACCCGTCATATAAACTGTCTGGGTGTCCTTTTTGAAGCGACTTTCTATGTCACTCCCCCTACTATCTCCTATGTCTTGACCCCGACTATCTCGTATGCCTTGGAGATGTCAGAGAGTGTTTTTCATGATGAACATGTCTCCCAATGCAAGGGAGGTGTAACTGAGGAACAAAACTGAAGATCCTTAATTGTTTTGATTCCATTCTAGACAAGGAAATTGAACCATGGATTCTCTCAGGTGGTGATCATTTTTTGCTAGGATAGGAAACCATTAAAGGCAATGATTATTAGAATAAAAGGCCTAAGTCATCTCGTACACATTCTAAATATAGGTTTATGGCCTCCCTAATTTTCTAGATGAAGATTTAAGTTACCCATGTCACTAAGACTTTGAATGCAGGTTTCTTTAGTCCATTGCTTTGTGTATACGTTATGCTCAAGGCATGATTACTATCAAGAGGATAAAAAGCAGTATAGTTCAAGTGATATGCTAATTTTTGTATGTAATTTTAATTGCCCTAGCACATAACCCTATCCCTCGCCATTGAAAATTGCAAATGCAATTAGATAAAACAAAGTAAACTTTCCAACATCTACAAAGCCTAGTTTAACAGAGTATTGTCCTTGGCTGTATGTCACATTAGGGCTCCAAATCATTCCGTTTCAGAAGGTTTGCATATAATATTTTTGTATTTATCATGGAAAGGAATCATATTAAATATTTGAATGGTTTACCTACGGTATCCATATCAAAGTCAAATGGAATTGTTCATTACCTTTGGAGCTGTAGCTGGTACATGCTATTCGCCTCTAAGGCCTCCACTAATTCTGTTTCCATAGCAACAACTCTTTCTAGTACGTTGCCTCCCTTCGCTGTTTTCATGAATCTTATAAGTTGAGTCTCTAGTTGTTTATTTTCCTGAAAGATTAAGGGCAATAGCATTTGAAGTTCCAAGAGGAAATAACTCTAAAAAAACATCTAAAAACATAGAAACCATTCCATAGAGGATGACAAATACAAGTAAAGGACGGTAAGGAAACCTCTTGGAGCCTGTACACTTCTTTTTGGAGGAGCTCTTGAGCACCAAGCTTTGATAAAAGTTCATGTTGTTTCTGTGACAATTCAGAGTTCTGCTTTTGCAATCTTATTAGCTGCTCAAATTCACAGACAAACACATTGACATCCACTATTAGACCAATCACTGATTTCGGAAGGCAAAGGATAATAAATATCTTCTAATCAAGCTACATCTTTCATCCTATTATAATAAATGTTGAAGGGCTAGATGTGAAAATTAATAATACAATTCTCAGTAATTGACATTAATTGAAGTCTTTCTTTAGACTGTATGTACGAATTCCTATTCTTCTCTAACACAAAGAAAAGTTAATAACTTTAATATATACGATCAGAGAGTCAGAGGTGTATGATGCCATATACCATGGGGAATGCTTGGTTTACTTTTTGTTTTTCAAACTATCTGCGCTTAATTTGCGTTATATTCCCACTAGCTTACATCTATCTTAGTATGGAATTGATATGATAGGCATCTTAAATGCTCAAGGTCTCAATCCCCATGTACTTATAGTACAGTTGTGGTGGGGTTGATACCTCGAGTGTGTTGGATACCTCTTGAAGATAGATTTGTGCTAGTTTATATTCATATATATTGAATTATACAAAATTAGCTTAATACATATACATGTAGCCAATGTTATAAATCGAACATTTCATTTACTTTTCAAAATAGTTTTATTTTAACGTTAGCCGCTTGTGTTATATTTGTCTCTGTTTTATTATCATCACTATTTTGAGTTATACATCTATAAAAATGTCAGTCACCTATGTTCTACATGCATCCATTCATCCACCTACTCACCGACCTATACCAAAAGCCAAGTTGATGTGGGCTGTAGAATATGTTTCTCTGCATGAGTTAGACTTCTGTTGACGTGTATTTTGTACACAATCATACACAGAATAAAATACCGACAGGCATCTTATCCTCTCTTGAGAAAATAGTCTCTAACTGCTGAAGATCTGCAAAAAGGATCAGTTAGATGGACTCCAAGGTTCTTTTAGTGGGGTCTCCACGTGTGGACAAGCTTTTTTAGTGGTATGATGTGATTTGTTGTTTCCTCCAAGGCGTCTTACGGATTCAAAAGCTCGAAGATTTTACTAATCTAAAGGAACTCTCAAAAAAATGAAAAAAGATAGGGTTTAAGGAAGTCTAGTCTAACCCTATGAACGACTTAGCATGAATGAGATTTGGCAAGACTCAACTAACTTCAATTTTGCCATAAGGTAACAACTCAATTGAAATTAGTGCGATCTTCTAAGGTAATAATGGTATTCAATGCATCAAAGACCGAGGACACTACTATGAAAGTACATCTCCTAGATGCGAAAATGCTTGAAGGTTAAGGACTCAAAATGTTTTCCAGTCGACCACGCAAGGCGTTCCTACAATCAGCAAGAAGCTAGTGGTTTGGATAGCGAATCCTACCAAATATCAAATCTCACACTTAGTCTTTCAAATTAACAACTACTTTGATTGAGCATGATTCAAGTACATCCAACAACCATGAAGATAACTCAAGAAATTTGCAACAAAACACCATAACTTCAATATTTTATTGATTTCCAAGTCATCATATACAACAATTGCTTGAATTTCTCTCTTCAAGACTCAATCTTGCTACAAAATAAAAATTGCTTACAACTATAATCTCTCTATTTCACTCTTAACTCTATTCTCTATTTTTTCTATTGACTATTCTATTACAAATGAAATGGAAAATGGGGGTATAAATAGCATCCCCAGTTACAATGAAAGGTCCAGATTGAAAGTACATCAATGGACAAGATCATGACACCTAAACCCTAATTAGGGTTTGTTACAAATGACCTCCTTTTTACTGAACAATATTAAATACATAGCCAAATATTAAATTTGGCACAAAAATCTAGGAGGTATCAACCAATGAGAAATAAGATGTCATGTCATCTGTAACAACCTTTCATCTAGAATCTTATTCCCTTTCCAATTCTCTTTCTTAGCATATGCAATGAATTTTGTCACGATTCCTTCGATTTCTGTGCTTGGAATCTCGGGAAGATTCTTGATACTCTCTTCTAAGTGGATAACCTGATCAAATGCATCTAGAAGAGCTGTGTCCCAAGTGGGTTCAAGTTCCTTCGTTCTATCAATCAGGAGCATGGTAGCATACATCTGATCATATTGCTCATCTGTAACATCTGCGTCCTTGCGAAAGATGATCTTGATTCTATCTTCAAATTCTTGTAAATCCACATCTGTCTCGACCTCGATCCTTCTGCCAAGAATGGTACGAAGTACCTCAAATACTCTGTCCTGGATCGGATTGATCACCTCCTCAACTTGACCACATCTAAGACTGATGTCCTCAAAAAGAACACTCTTTATATGAAGTAAGGTTGACCACTGAAACAAACTGTGAGAATCACCTTCCAAGATCTTCTCTTGTGCTAAAATTCTTCTGGATGTATGTCTTATAACTTTCAAGACAGGGATGACAACGTCCTTGGTATGGGCAAATGCGGCTACTGTTGCCATCAATCTGTGGATTATCTCAAGAACTTGGATAGCCTGATGGGTAATCTTCGACATCCTTGTAACAAACTCAATGGCCACCGTGTGAGATCTATCCATCCAACTACATGTACGCTGGACCATATTCCTGAATCTTTCTGCTTCATTGATTGATTGAAGGGGCAATGCCTGCAATGGTGATCTAACTGGATCCTGACGTCCCAAAGGTTCATTGATGTGACTGAAATATGTCCTCCATGCACCGACCTCTTTCTCAAGCTTTCTATTCTTTTCTACTTCTTCTCTAAACTTATCCTTCAATGCCTCAAATGTGTCGGTGGCATCATCTAAAGTCTGCTCTGCTGTGGACGGTCCTAACTCAATAGTCTGTATATGATAGTCCTCTGCTAGGATCTCATCCTCATATTTGTCTGCTGCCGGTGTAGCTATCTGCAGTTTTCTAGATCCAGTCTCATCTCGAATCATCTTGGACATCTTTGTAGCCTTCTTCTTCTCTGTTGTTATATGTGAACGTCCCACGAGGCTCTCTAAATCAATTGCACTGTCCTCGTCCTCAATTACGATCACCTTAGTCAATCTTTCCTTCAACCAATCTGGGATATTTGATCTTGTCTCTTGAACTTGAATCTCTTTATGTACTATTTCTTCTTGTCTGGGAGGAGATGTTACTTCGTTATCATTATCTAAATCATAGTCTTGGGGAGATCCATCGGATGAAACATGCTGTGCCTGTCCTTCCTCTTGCCTGTCATTCTGTACCATCGATTCCATAGATTCTTCCACTCGAATTGTTCTATCCTCTGGTCTGGAAGAAGTACCTGGTGCTTGATCTTTGTTGGCACCTTGCTTTTTCTTGGAAGGCTCTTTCTTTTCTGATCTTTCCTTTCTCTTCGAACCTCTCGAATGGAGATTGCCCTCACTGGCACATCGAAGATTACCTTCACCTGAATTCCTAGGATTAGGATTGCCTTCACTAACACTGGCTCCACCTTCGGATGGCTTTTCTTCCAAAGTAAAAGACATGGCTATGCCTTGTTCTCTCAACTTCTGATGTTGAACGTCTACCCATCTGCGAGTACACGACAAGACTGGTGCCATCAATTCATCTAAATCCACGGTCTCGGGCTCATTCCAATTCAAACTTATTGTTTTGCTTTCTCTATCATATGAAGATTGGATGTGCCTGCCGTTGTCCTGAGCTTGGTCGGCTACTCTGTAAATCTTACATTTCCTGATGAAATCCAAAGGCAATCTAGAATGTATCTTTCGTTTCACTTCGAGATCATCTAGGAGATTCATCATAAAATCTTCAATCTGGTACTCATGTCTAAATCTTCTACCGACTATCTCCTCTAAATGTCCATGTGGATCAAAACTATTCCTCCAAGCAAAAGATGAAAAAGGATACAAGGCTAACTCCCTCTCTGCGTCATCCATGGCTGAGACATTGGGACATACCTTAACTGAATTACCCAAAATAATAGGTACCTGAACTCCATTCTGATGTCTCTGTCTGAATGCCTTCACATATGCTGCCAACTGCCTTGTTACTTCAAGTAACACAATCCTGTCTGTCGGGTATCTCGGCAACATGTATGGAGGTAAAGGACATCCATACACTCTAATGTAAGTGAACTTGGGAAACTGAATGAATCAAGCACCATACCTCTTGATTAACTCCTGGGCATCCTGAGATAATCTGTTGTGAATCCCTCCTTGCAACGTCCTTGTGATGTTCATAGTGAAAGTATCATTGATTAACTTGTAGTTCTTCCCTGGTGGATGATGCAAGTAGGTATAGGATTCACAAACTCTGACCTCGCCGGGTCCTCTTCCAATCACTCCTCTGTGAGGTAGTCCTGCGTACTCAACGCTTCTGATTAAGGCATAGATGACGTATGAACTCATGTGGAAGGACTTAGTAGCCCTGAGTCTTCTCAACTGTACGTCTAAGCAATGGCTAATTATCCTAGCCCAATGTATTGTACCCTTTCCTTGAACAATCACCTGGATGAAGTAAAACATCCATTTCTCAAAATAGAAGGCATGAGGTGCTCCTGTAACTCTGTTGAGCATGGTGATCAAATCTCTGTACTCCTCTTGGAAATCGATCCTGTGTGGTGTGTTCGGTACTTTGCTCAGACGGGGACGACTCTTAAGTAGCCAGTTCTTGTTGATTATGCTTAGGCAAGCATCTGGATCATCATCGTACACTGATCTGGCTCCTTCATTGCTCTTGTATATCATGTCCCTGTGCTCTGGAAGATGGAAGGCTTCACTTATGGCTTCCTCTGAAAGGTACGCCAAAATGTTTCCCTCATTGGACACAATTGTCCTGGACTGTGGATTGTAATGACGGGCACACTCGATCATCAACTCGTGACACTGAATGGCTGGAGGAAAACCGGCCGCCTTAATGATGCCACTTTCTATTATTCTCCGGGCGACAGGTGATGGCTTGCCGATGTAAGGGACCTCTCGGAACTTCTTCGTACTAAAGTTCCCCAAGTTTGTATCTCCAATGTTACTCCACTTGGACACGATCTTGGTCTCCACTTCTTCAATCTTCTGATCTTCTTTCATGAGAGCCGAGCGACTGGTGGATGCTCCCGCCTTTGGGGTCGCCATACCTACACAACATTTCATTATGAGAAATAGATTTTTGCAATAAATAACGTAGATAAAAGAGATAAATTTTAGGAAACCTTATGATAAGTCTCTAGAGTTATCATTTCCTAAAATACAACGACTGAGCCAAGAGAAATTCAAGATTCAAAATTTCAAAATTTGAAATATGACGATAAAGGAATAAAACAATAACAATTAAATCGCCATACCTCGATAGAGAGCTAACTCTAGAATGCAAAAAACAAAATTTGCCTAGGCAAAATTGAGGTATAAAGATAGTCTTCAATATGATCTCCTCAAAATTGACTTCGCCACCTCTGGATAGAATGTGATCTTCACTTATCGCCTTGGACGTGGTCTCAAATGGAGCTTCAAGTTCGCACAAATAAATCTCCAAGTCTTTAGCAAATTCGCCTTAGGCGTGGTCTTGGATGGATCTTCAAATTCGCACCACCTTGGGAATGTCTACGCCACCTTTGGTTTGCAATCGCACCACCCTTGAACACACTTCGCACTATATTCGCCTCCCTTAATTCGCATGTAGAGAAGGTAAAATAATGATGTAGAAATGATAACTTTTACCCCCCTTATATAGCGCTTGCATCCTTTACCCCTTAGGCCGACTTAATAAAAATAAAACCATTTTTTGAATGATTTTTAAATGATTTGCAATGAAATAACAAGGCCGACCTCCACATATGAGCGCTCAAATCGATTTTTTATTAATTAATTAATTATTTGATGCCTTGCATTTTTTATTGCAAATTTCGATTTTTAAATAAGGCAAAAATAATTAATACATGTTAACGCCATATTAAATGCCAATAAAAAATAAGATTTTCAATTTTTAAATCGATTAAGCATTTAATGAAATTCGAATTGTTTAAATTTGGCGCCAAAGATATGAAAATAAAAGGACGTACCTCATCGCTCTGGTCCCTTGGAGAGGGACAGGAGCGATCCATGATTTTGGTCTAGATTCTTGCGTTTTTAACGTTCAACTCCTTCATTTTCACCTCCCAAATCGATCATCTGGTGGTCCTTCGAATTTGAATGCCTCTCTTGTGCGAGCAAATGTATCTTATGATCATTATCGCCCTGGTCCCTTGGAGAGGGACAGGAGCGATCCTAAGTTTTTTTGCTTGAAATTCTCCATTTTGGTACGATCCTCTCCTTGTATCATCTTCCAAATGCCAATTAAAATCCTGTGCGTCCTTGTCTCAACGTGACTTTCAAAGAATGTCATGTGTTTTATCTAACATCGCCCTTGTCCCTTGGAGAGGGACAGGAGCGATCTCCATGTCTTTATGTTCATCTTGTATCTTTGACCTTCGAACCTATCAATGCTTGTGTCCTTTGCGCACGTCCCACTCGCTTTTGCAAGGTACCTTCGATGTTATAAGGATCATCGCCCTTGTCCCTTGGAGAGGGACAGGAGCGATCCACATTTCTCCTTGGTCTTGGCAATTTTTAAACTTCGATCTCCTTTGCAATGTCTCCCCGACGATGTCCTTCGCATTTCCTATCCTCATTTCGCCTTGATCTTTGAAGGAACGTGAGTGTTTTGATAGGATCGCCTTGGTCCTTGTCCAAAGGACAGGAGCGATCTTGATTTTTTTACGTTCAATATGCATTTTTGACCTTCGATACTTCATTGTGATGTTTTCCAAATGCCGTCCCTTGTCTTGCTTAACCTCGCCTTGGTTCGATTTTGGAGGAATATGAGCGCTTTTGATAGGATCGCCCTGGTCCTTGTCCAAAGGACAGGAGCGATGTAAGGCCTTTACACCATTTGGCGATGTTTGGACGTTCAAAACTCTTGTCTATCACCTAGTTATCATACCATGGACCCTCCAGAACATTGCAATATATTGTCCTTACGTGGATTTTGCATGAATTGATCAATACATCTAATATCGCTCTGGTCCCTTCCTGAGGGACAGGAGCGAAGTTCATCATTATGAGCTTGTTCTTGTTTATACCAACTTGCAATTATCTTCATTGCGTGGAATGATGTCCTTTCGATCCTCTTGGTAACTTGAAACTTGTTTGCCTTTTGAAATTTACGCCATTATGTAGATATCGCTCTAGTCCTTTCCCAAAGGACAGGAGCGATCTGGGTCTTAGAGCGCAAATCCTTCCATGTGATGACCTTTGCAACGTTGCGCTTGATGGAAATGCCTTGAGATGTCTTCGCCACCCTTCGTCTTGACTTGGATCGGCCTTGAACCTTGGATGGACGACCTTGAACTTTGGAAGGACGTATCATCACCATTGTATCGCCCTGGTCCCTTGGAGAGGGACAGGAGCGATCCTCCCTTTGTGGCCTTTATCTTACTTTGCCAGGTTCCAAGTTTATATTCAACGGAGTCGTCCTTCTTCACTCTATCCACCCATGCCTTTACATTATTTGTAACTTTGCAAGAAAAGCAATTATATCAAAAATCGCTCTGGTCCCTTCCTGAAGGACAGGAGCGAACTAGGCATTTAGCACTGGTATGGACGTCCAAAAAATCTTCAAATTATATTCAATGCATTCATCTCATGTTCTCCTTCGTTTTTGAACGTAAACTTGCCTTGACATTTGCCTAGATTCTGTCTAATGGAGGAAATCGCTCTGGTCCCTGGGAGAGGGACGAGAGCTACAAGGTACCTCGCCCTGGTCCCTTGGAGAGGGACAGGAGCGATTTAGTCAATATAGATCATTCTCCTTCGTTTTTGCATATCAAATTATATTCATTTGGCAAAGCATCTTCCTTCGGGCGTCCTCAAATTGTTAAGTTATCAAAATCTTGCAAGGACAAAACGAAATTTGAATCATAGCTCCGGTCCTTCACTGAGGGACAGGAGCGATTTTCCTTCTGGAGGCCTTTCTGTGCTCATGAAAATCTTCAATTTATATTCAATGAAAAGATCTCGTCGTTCTTCATCACTTCAAACATAAAATTTGTCTGGACTCTGCAAGGATGATGAGATATTTGAAATTGAGCTCCCGTCCTTCACTGAGGGACAGGAGCGATTTTGCTCCTACAGGCCAAAATAACAAGATTTTTCACATTTTAACACTTCACGAGGCGAAAACGAATCAATTCCAATGCCCAGGATCAAACTTAAAAAAAAGTTAAAATTTGGTCAAAATATTCAGTCAGACAAAAATTCATATTGACGGTCATCATTTAGACAAGTTTAAGCTCTGCATGAACATTCCAATTGAAAATTAGACCATTTTGGCGAATTCATTGCATTCAAAATTTGCATTCTAGAAAAGAAGCTCAAAAGCTCTCAAAAATGACTGGATTTTGGCTTGAAAAGGCAAAATTTAAAACCCTAAGGCTTGGCCCTAAATCCAGACAACCAACTGACTAACAAAACCCTAAAACGAAAGCGAAAACGAGCGAAAAAAACAAGCAAAAAGAGGGGGTCCCCATTTGCGATGGGGCGATGTGTGAAATGGTCACAACAACTTCACATCTGCATTATGCATGGGACTGGTTCATTAATTTCATAAATCTTTTGTCCTCTTAGGGAGTCCCAATAAAAGTTACAAGGAACCTAGCCACATGCCAAGTTTTGTACAGTCACATCTTATGTATTTTCATAATTTGTATAGAAATTCCTGTATTATCACGTTTTATCAAGTTTTATATACATTTTTTTGGTAGTTATAAGTCATTTACATATATCATTCTATTTACCCAGATATATGGCTGCTGGCATAGAATGATTTGGTGTGATCTATCTTTAAGCACTTTGCTCATTTGATTTCTGAGAAAGGTTGGAGAACAAAGTTCCCTTACTCTCATACAAGATCTACTTCCCTCATAAAACCATGAATGCCACTTAAACAAATCTCTCTTTGGTGGCCAACTGATATCCCAAGTTACACTCATATCTATTAAGTTGAGAGGGTTTTGTGAGTGCACATCTGGCAAATTCCGCTTCTTTGGTAACGAGAGTTTTTCAAGTCATGTCATGTTTGTTGTCAATGACATGGCAGATTCTTGGCTGTGTTCTATCATGTAGAGATTTTGCCACCTCAAGGATGATGCATCCTTCAGGACAAATTGTCCTTCCGATTACCTGTGCGAACAGGCGTTGAGATGAACCAAGGGATTGTTGGTGTTGGAAATAAGCCACACCTGAACCGACGATGGACTAATCCAAGAGGGGCCAGTAGCTCAGTGGTAGAGCACTCTAGTAGCGTATGGAAGGTCCTAGGTTCATGTCCTAGCTGGTCCATGTCTCAACATGGTATCAGAGCCAGGTCTAGGCTAGGAGCCCCAAGCACATGAGAGGTGTGGCTTAAGGGGGGGTGTTGGTGTTGGAAATAAGTCACACCCGGACCAACGATGGACTGGTCCAAGAGGGGCCAGTAGCTCAGTGGTAGAGCACTCTAGCAACGTATGGAAGGTCCTAGGTTCGATTCCTAGCTGATCCATGTCTCAACAGGGATAAAATAACAAACCAGGGCACTTACCCATGATCCGAGACTCACGGACGGCTTTGTCAAGCCTTTGTCCCGAGGACGAGTGCGTAGAGCTGGGACACCAACGCGGCGCATTGTCGTCCTGTACAGACGAAGTATAGAGTGCGTACGGAAAGTTCCGAATACGTGGATAATATAATGAAACACAGAAAATAAATGAACCAAGCTAAAAGTTGCGAGATACGAAATGACTGAAATAAAACAAAAGGAAGGGAGAAGGATGAAAACACTCACAATCGGTCCACGATTGAAGCCTCCTGCTGAATGATGATTCTCTCACTTCTGTGAACTTGCACACAAGCAAGAAGGGAAAATGTTGGGGTTGTATTTCGGAGCCTGCCTAAGTTAGACTCCCGTTTTGGTGTTTCCACCTCCATGGACAACCCAAGAAGCCATGGGAATAATATGATAAAGATAGTTGAAAGGATGCAACAAAAGATTGATAAAAAGGTATTGGAAGTGAAAGAAAGAGATTAAGGAAACTCTCCTTTCACGAACAGTTGTTGGAAATGCTGGTGTAGTGTGCTTGAGATACTGCAACAATGGTGGTGTTGATGAAATGCTATCCCAAGTGGTTTCCAAGAGCTTAACCTACAAGAAGATTGCCAAACTTGCCAAAAGATCCCTTCAAAATGCCTCCAAAGTGAAAGATAAAGGCCCAGGAAGGAATTTAGATGTCGATGGGTGCATGTAAAGGCGTTACAATTCCTTTTGGGCACAGGCGTAATGCTCAAATGACCACCTGTGGACTATCAGATTCGTGGGATGCTAGCGCGCCGCGCGGATGTCTCCATGCCGCGCATGCATCATCGAAGGTGACAAGTTGGCGAAGTTGGTAACTGTTGATGTGTTTTTTATGCACATGTGAACACAGAATAAAATACCAAGGTATCTTATCCTCTCTTGAACAAAGTTTCCCCGAATGCTGAAGATTTTGCCTAATGATCAATCGAGGCAACTCCAAGGTTCTGGTATGTAGGGTCTCTACGTGTGGATAAGCTCAATTTGGTCTGATGTGATTATGCTAGATTCACAAGGGGACTTATGTTTGACTGCCTGAGCGTTTTAATCTGCTGGAACTTGAGTCCTAATTAGAAAGTCTACTCAAAGACCTAGAATGCGAGAAGATAGATGAACGACTAGGTGGAATTCTACTAGGCTAGGTCTCACCATCAAACTGAACAATTCAACACCAGCTCAGTGCGATCTTCTAAGGGATGCTTCGAATATGTTCAAATCGTACACCATCAGACACTGATCACCATTCAAGATAATGCATGAACAATAGACGTGTAACAACTTGAGATTAAGCTCATTCTATGCCAGTTGACCACGCAAGGCGCACTTACAGTTAGCAAGAGGCTAGTGGTTTGGACTAGGCAGATTCCACGCAAGTACATTCAATAACTTCCTTCATTCAATCTAATTAACCATTATCTAAAATGAAGATTCAACAAGAGACCATGCATATTGCAAAGAAACAACACATTTCACCATAACTTCAATGAAAATGGAGTTCATTTACAATTTAGGTGAAAATTTCTTGCCTTTTCCTCCTATTCTATTCTAATTGCTATCTATTCACTATTCTAGCTACTAACTATTGACTAATCTCTCACTATTAACCTTTACAAATGAAGAGCCAAAGCTTTATATAGAGAGCTGTTTACAATTCAATGGCTCTGACTGATTTACAATCAATGGCTAGGATTACAAGATGAAACCCTAATTAGGGTTTGTTACAACAAACTTCCCTTAGCCAATGAGAAAATTACATTTCATGAGAATGGACCAATAGATGTCAGGGGTAGGTGCCTCGAAGTTTGTGCCATCACTGGTGAGTCAGGTACATTGAATCTGGACATGCTCATGTGGACCTATATGACTGGAGGAACAGTGAATGGGATGCCACTTTGTCTTGCATTTGTGCTTGTATCTCTTTTGATACTCAATTTGGTGATGCTGAGAAGCTAACTTTGATTAACTCTTCTGAAACTATCTGCTTCTTCAATGTACCCTTGCATTGACCTTGGTTGATCCTCCTTTGTCCTTGATGTACTTGATGAATGATGTACCTCCTTAACTCTCATGTGTTTGATGAAGCCTCCTCTTGATTTTGCATAATGGTGATAGGAAGTCATGGCCAAGTCACCTTTTCTAGTAGCTCACTTCGCCTTTAAGTGTTTGTAAGATCCTTCTTCTGATATCTTGTGATTTTTTCATTTGGTAGAATGGAGATCTTGAGGGTAGCCTGCAACTCCTTGAACACTTGAAGTCCTCCTCCATACATTTAAAGTGTCCTTGATGATGATGGGACTGGAATAGGTCGCCCTTGTCCTGGCTTGATCCTCCTCCATTTGCAAAACAAACCAAAAGATGATTGAGTATACATAATATATTTATCCTAACACGGCATTTCTTACCCTAAATCATCAACAAGAAGGCATTAGAATGAAATTCGCTCAAGATCCTCTCCAGGGATAGGCCCTATAGGGAAAATCGCTTTGGACCCTTTGGAAGGGTCAGGAGCGAAATTCTTCCTTTAGGTTGAATTCCTCCTTCTTCTTACTTTGTTTTACCTTGATTCTCACCTTTTGATCTCTTTCTCATGAAGGGAACACTTATTTGACCCTCAAGAAGGCCTGAAAGGAGGATTTCACTCTAGGCCTTGGCCAAGGACGGGACTTATAAAGAATTTCGCTCTAGACCCTTTGGAAGGGTCAGGAGCGAAATTCATACTTTGGAAAAACTCTTCACATTTTGTGATCACAACTCAGTCAAATGGATGCCTAGGGATACCTTTAAGTTCAATCAATCCCCATCAATGTTAGACTTGACACAAAATTGGGAGAAAAAGGAGGTATTGAGAATTTCGCTCTGGACCCTTTGGAAGGGTCAGGAGCGAAATTCAAGTTTAGGCTTGATCCCATCATTTCCTTTACTCCAATCCACTTTGCAAGGAAAATACATACCAATCTTCCCTCTACCACGCCATAGGAACTAAGGTTTTGACCTCAAACAAGGAGAAAATAGGTGTTTTTTAGGAATTTCACTCTGGACCCTTTGGAAGGGTCAAGAGCGAAATTCAAGTTTTAGGCCAAAATTCTTCATTTCCTTCACTTTCAATCACTTCAAAAGGAAAGAATATATCACTCCATTCTCAACCATGTCCAAGGAACTAAGATGTTGGTTTAATCAGGAAGAAAATAGTGCTTATGGGAAATTTCGCTCTAGACCCTTTGGAAGGGTCAAGAGCGAAATTCTTCCTTTAGGTTGATTTCACACCTCTTTTCCTCAAAACTCGCCTTCAAACTTGATCTATCCAATCTCTTCTCACCATAATCAAGTCAAATTTCCATCTGTCTAACTCAAAACAAGGTCTTTTAAAGCATTGGGCAAAATAGAGAGTCAAGTTGAGGATTTTTGCTCTGGACCCTTTGGAAGGGTCAGGAGCGAAATTCAAGTTTTACGCTCAAATTGACTTCAGCTCCACCCTTTCCTTATCAAAACAAGTTCTTTCTCTCAAAAATGCATGGGACAAGGATTAGTTCATAGGTTTGGGAAAGGTAGAATGCCTTATGAAGGAATTCGCTCTGGACCCTTTGGAAGGGTCGGGAGCAAAATTCATCTTCTAGGCTCAATTCACACTCTCTTCCACTTGAATTTGCCTTAGACTTGATCTTGGATTCATTTCTCTCCATGTTCTTGCAAATTTGCCCAACCATTCAATGATTTAGGTGAAGACTTAGGTCCTTTGGGAAATTTTGCTCTGGACCCTTTGGAAGGGTCAGGAGCGAAATTTGCAATTTAGGCTTAATTTCTTGACCTTTTTCACTCATCATGCCTTAGTCTTATCTTCTTGAATCCTCTCCTTGCTATTCAAGTCCATTATTTGATGTCCTTAATGAAGAAATAAGCAATAAGTAGGATTTCGCTCTGGACCCTTTGGAAGGGTCAGGAGCAAAATTTGCAATCATGTCCAAATTCTTCACTTTTCATCACTTCTCCTTGTTGCAACCATTAATGCTCTATTCGTACCATCATAAGGACAAGGTTTCTTATGCAAATTAGGACCAGGAAAGAAGATCCAAGGAAATTCGCTCTGGACCCTTTGGAAGGGTCAAGAGCGAAATTTGCAATTTAGGCTTAATTTCCTTATTTTATTCATTCCAACTTGTTCACAAGGCCAAAAAATAGGTCATTCTTCACTTAGTCAAGATGTAGGGGCAAGCTTTGAGGTCTAGACTGGGAGCAAAAGAGGCTTCAAAGGAAATTCACACAAATTCCTCATCACTTCCTTGACTAAATACCCTAGGTCTCAAAAGGAAAGATTGTTGACAAGATATAAGGACTTCCTCAAACTCGACCCAGCCTAAAAACAAGAGCAAGGCCTAACCCAGAGAAGGCTTCCAAAGAGACCCTAACTTGGACCACCTATTGACCTACCTCAACTCAATCAGAGCCTGCTAGCTCAATGATCCCTCCGACAACTCTCCAATCCAAAGGCTAATAGTCAAGACCAGGCAAACAAACAAACTAAACTGACCCTAGAAAGCAAAAAGGAGGGGTCCCCATTTGCAATGGGGCGATGTGTGAATATGTCACAACAATAACGCTTCGGCTAGAGCTAACATGTATGGTTTGAGTGGACAAAAGGACATGATGGCGGATCCTGACCTCTGATGACATGGAGGAAAAGCTCCATTTGTCACATTAATTACAAGGGATAATATTTTTGATATTACATTTTGCCCCCACTTTAGCGAGCATGCCTTTGCCAAGGTATGCAAAGCTAAAGTAGAGGAAGATACAGAGAAAGAACAGTTGCGATAGGGAGGCAGATTTTCGTTGATTGGATGAGGTTGCCCCTAGCGAGATGATGTCGATATTTGGTACAGATGTTGTTATTTGGTACATCTCAACACACCAGCTGCAAACTAGCGTGATGGACAAAAGATAAAGAAATGGATAAGATAGCGTAATAGAAACAAACCTCGCTTTGGAGGAAAGCCTCTAGCTATGAAAAGATATGAGATAAGCGGTCGTCATTGGTATAAGATACGTCGGTATGGGTAGCAAGATGTGTTATGCTAGATGGCCATACAATAGGGCATGATATGCTGGTATGGATAACCATACGATAGGGCAGATAAGGATAAATTTTGCCAGCATGGGTAGCAACGCGCTAGATAGCCATGCGATAGGGCAGATAAAGATAGATTTGCCAGCATGGGTAGCGACGCGCTAAATAGCCATGCGATAGGGCAGATAAATTTGGTAAGTAGTAGATTGGCCCCTACAAAGGCACTCAAGAATGGTTTGGCCCCCATGTAGGTGATCGTGGGAAAAGAAAAGATCAAGTGGTTTGGCCCCCACCTAGGCGATCTTGGAAAAGAAAAGATCAAGTGGTTTGGCCCCCACCTAGGCGATCTTGGAAAAGAAAAAGATCGAGTGGTTTGGCCTCCACCTAGCAAACAAGGAATCGATAAAAGATACCAATGCAAAAGCTAAAAGGATAAATGCCCAAGCTAAAAAGCTAAATGCAGATATGATGGCCCCCCTTAGAATGATAAGCATGAAGGCATGTCATTCTAAGGAGAAGAGCAGTTGTGGCACGTCAACATAACAAGATGTTTTCGTGGAACGCCGCTAATAGATAGTGACACACAAATATCCATAACATCAAAAGATGCAATGCAAGAGGACAAGGGGATCCAATAGTTTGGTATCAGAACCCATACCAATGTCAAAAGGATATATAGTATCACTAAGGGATGGGTGTATCGTCATAGTGCCAAATTTCTCGGATCTGAAGAAGAGCACATGAAGACAAGGAGAAAATAAAAAATTCGGGTCAACATGGAAGAAAGCAAAGAATGTCCCCAACGCTTTGCATCGTCCTCAAATGTTGAAAAGCAAGATATGACAAATAGAAGGAGGTAGACAAAGAGAGGAATGTGTACGACAAAAAATCCCCTGTACCCGAGCACCTATGGAGTAACTTGGGTCCTTCAGGAGAGCACAACGGATAAATACAGTCAACCTCCCATATCTAAGTACCTATGGAGTGACTTGGGTCCTCCGTGAGGGAACAAATAGATAAAGAAAGCATGGGGGAATACAACCACACGCACATACAAGCAGATGTAGATGAAAATAAGTCCTAATGATCAGCCCTTAGGAGGGGATCGTACTACAGGAGATCATCGTCCTCAAGAAGAGTCTCGTCCTCCCAATCTAAGTCATAGGGAGAAGGGGGGGCGAGCTAGGAGAGGGACTATTGCAAGGGTCGCACTGGGTGCCTCACTAGCACGAGAGCAAGAGACGAAGCAGCAACGATGTCTTCATCTACAGGCTTAGAGGAGGCAAGGATCAATGATTGCGTGAAGATTGTAGACACGACCGAGATGTCCTCCAAGGAGCCAAACATGCAGGCTTCCATGGAGGAAGTAGGTGACTCACTTGGAGAAGATGAAACAAGAACAGGACTGTCGGCCTCTGGAAGAGGGGCAATGACAAACTCAAGAGAAGGCAGGGCCTTCTCGATCATACAAACAGAAATAGGCAAACCATCAGGCACTGAGACAGGCAAAGGAAGGGATGAAGAACATACCTACGAAGACTTGCGCTTTCGGAACTCTGGAACAGGGCCCTGCTCAAATTTGCATTTACATGGGATAGGAGTGTCAGGCCTCCTATCAATCGTAGCAGGCTGAAGGACCCCAGGAAAACTCAGATGCTGAAGTGGTGGCGAAGCAGACAGAGCAGACAAAGATGCACTGGGCACCACCTGCGTATGTGACATGTTAAGGGACTAGAACAAGGGAGACATGTCCGACAAAGAAGTGATAAGAGGTGGCTCCAAAGAAGGAGCGATGAAAACCTGCATCCGTTTAGAGGGAGGTTGATCGAAAACCCCTGAAGCACGAGGGAGCGAGACCGAAACAGGTGTAGAAATGGAAGCAACTGAGGGAATAGGCTTCGAAAAAGCAACGCTGGGTATCAGAGCCACACTAGCAGACTGTAAGACAATGTCACGCTCTCAAGCTCGGGCCCATAGAAAGCATTTATGCTCACGTGCATGCTGATTTCGACGGAGGTGAGGACCACCAACCAGAGTCGAAGAGGATTCAGGAGCATCGTGCTCCATAGAAGAGGCCTCCGGAATTGTGTCAAGGATAGGAGAAGGCCCAACCAATGAAACAGGAGGTGCATCCTGGAGAGGCACCACATCCACAGCAATGGGCGCCTGACCTTGTTGCGCTCGAGGAGTGGCCGAAGGAACAAAGGGTGTCTACATAGGTTGTGACGAAGGGACACAAGAAGAGCGCTTCCTTTTCTCATAACGAGAAGGCTGAGGAATATTGACCATGATCAGGAGCTTGAAGGGAGGGCAGGTCACGGACTTCGACAGCAGTAGACACCGCTGAAGGCTGTGTGGCCCTAGGCGAACGCGAAGGTCTAGTTGAGGGAGTAGGCTTAGCCTCAACCCCCAATGATGAGGAGGCATGAGGCACTACCCGCTCCAAGATTGTACTCGATGGAGAAGGGGTCGATGCAGGAGGTGGCAACGAAACACTAGGCTGCACAAATTTAGGGGCTGACTCCCTCGTTTTATACTAATAATAAGAACGGTACATTAAATCACTGCAGGGAAGCATGGGCCCCGCTGGAGCAGGCCAGAAGTGGTCCAACGAAAAATCCCCACAGGTGATCAAGGGTTAGTATCCAGTGTCCTGGATGACATGCACTGTGCCCTCATGGGGAAATTTGAGACATTTGTGCACAATCGAGGGAACTACTTCCATAGCAATCAACCACTCATGGGGAAACTTGAGACATTTGTGCACAACCGAGGGGACTGCTTCCATAGCAATCAACCAAGAAATGTTGAGCTTAACTCGAAAGAGGTCCGATTCAGGAATGATGACAAACACAGAGGACACCGCCTTAGGTCCTACGAGGATCGTCAAGGTGATACTACCCAAGGGGTGAATAGAGAACCCATCATGCATCCTCAAAGTTGTGTGACATTCATCATATGTCGGTCTATGCCAGCCGTTCACAAAGAGAGTCTCCTCTGTGATAATATCGACTCTGCTAGATGGGTCAACCATCACACCTGTGACAGTTTGACCATTCAGCTTGGCAGGGACGTAAAGAGGAGCTGGCTCTCTGCAATACGGGGCATCCTGAGGGGTAAATGACAAGGACAGATTAGATACCTTCCCCTTCTGGGCCAAAGGTGAGCTAATGGGGGTGATGGTGACCATGTTCACATATGGACCATCATCCGAAGAAGGATCCAATGCAAAGATAAAGTTTGCTGAATGTGGAGGGAAAGGATCAATATAAATCTGCAAGTCATTGTTGGTTTTATCAACAGACTTGTTTGATTTGTGCTTCCGTGCATCCACCTTGATTGCACCACTGTCGATGTGGTCTTGGACAACATGTCGAAGATGATAACATCGCTCAGTGTCGTGACCAGGCATATGATGATAATAACAAAACTTCGAACCATCATACCAATGCGGATAAGATTGACTATCAAACAATGATTTGATTTTTGGAAGGGTAATGAGGTTGTCTTTCAACAACCGTTGCATTATGCTCAAGTAGGAGTTATTCAGCTTAGTGAAGACTATTTTGTTGCAGGGCTTGCGCAGGAGCCATCGAAGGAATAGCCGCAACATTAGCGAGAACCTTATTCTTCCGGGACCCATCCGTGGATGTGCCTGCAAAGGACCCACCACGAGGGTTCGAAGAAGTATCTCCAAACTACGACACAATGTGCTGGTAGTCGGTGAGAGCAGAGCACATGTTAGTGAAATTCTGATATCGATTAAGAGATAGTTTCTCCCTCAATGTCGGCTGCAGATTGCCGATAAACATCCTCTGTAGATCACTATCTGGCAGGGCAAAGGGGATCTTGGTTGAGATAGTTTGATATCTCGAAATGAAATTAGTGATCTTCTCATTGGGCTTTTGTTTACAATGAACAAGGTCAGCGATAGTGACCCTACTACTAATGTGATGCAGGAGCATCCCCAGTCGATAAGCAATCTTGCATTAACCAAAAATATTCCCTTTTAGTTTTGTTCTTGTTTAGTTCTTTGTGCATTTTTTTGTGTTCTTACTGGTTGGTACCAGTAGTTGCTAGTTTTTCATGGCAGATCTGATTTTCGGTTTCTAGATAGTTTCATGTGCTTGATTCCAAATTTTCAGTCCATTTGGGTTCTTTTCCGGTCAGTTATCGCTTCCGGTCGATTGTTTCTGGGTTCCGAGACAGTTCTTGTGCTTACCGGTTGGTTTTCCTTCATTATTGACGTGATTCTTGGCATGTGAATTTATCTTGGGTCTTGTCCGATGTTCTTTGGCATGTGGCCAACCTTCCTGCTGAACCGCATTGCTTGATTGTTATTTTCCAGAAAGATTTCTTTGAATCTTAGGGCGGACCTAATTACACATTTCATTTTCCTGCATTGGTGAATGTAATCTTATGAGGCCGACCCGAATGTGTTCCGACAGGTATAAATATGATGTTATGTAATCATTTGTAGGGGCAGAGGAAGTAGAACTTAGAATAAGGATTAAGATTCGCATGTTGTGATCCGGTTGATTCTAAGAGTTCCGGTTGGATTGTATCTAGCTTGAAGCCCGCATGTAACCGGTTAATTATTGGATGTTCTTTGATGATAATATGATGATTGTCGAATGATTGCTAGAAGTTCTAAGGCTTTAATATGATCTGTTTATGTGAACTTGTTATGTTTTCTTGCTTCTTTCGTCGTGTCTCTCTTGTTGCTTAAGATGGTTGACTCTTTTGAGGGTTTTTACCGGTTATGGCTGCATCAAGTGGTATCAGAGTTGGTTATGGACTAGCTGGTGGAAGAATCGTTTGCAAACATTGAGGCATTCCTTGGGGTGGATAGATTGGCGATTGGAGGTAGGTCGTGCACGTGTTCAATAGATCGCGGAGGGGAGGCAATTGAAACCAGTAGTCAGATCGCCGAGTTGAGGCAGTTCACCGGAGTGGAAGAAGAGATGTCGTCGAGGAGGACAAACCCCCAGAGGGTAGAGAAGATGATGGAAGACTTCAAGAATGAAGTGAGGAATGAAATCCGAAATGCTTTGGCTGGTTTGCAAAGAAACCCTAATTCTGAGGATGAATATGAGGAAGTCGGTGAAGAGCTTGAGGAAGATGAAGGACCGGAAGATGAAAGAGAGGAAATAATCCCGAGAGCAGTGGCGCAAGCGAGTAAAGTTCATAAAGTTGAGGTTTCCAACTTTTTCGGAACACTGAACCTGGAGGATCTGATCGATTGGATCAGAGAGTTGGAGGACTACTTTGAGTTTGAGGATGTCAAGGACCCGTAGAGAGTCCGGTTGGCACAAACCAAGTTGAAAGGGCATGTTGCCGTGTGGTGGAAAGAATTGCAGAAAGATAGAGTGGAGAATGGTGAATTGAAGATCACCCGGTGGAGACAGATGGTTGCAAGATTGAAGGCCAAGTTCATATCGAGAGACTATGAATTGGAGCTGTTCAAGAACTTGTAGAACCTAAAACAGAGAAACATGACTGTGAAAGAATATATTGAGGAATTCTACAAGGTGGTGATTAGATCTAGACATAGAGAGATGGATAGAGAAAAGGTGGTAAGGTACATCAATGGACTTTCTTTTAACATTAAAGATGAGATGAGTATGTTGAAGGTTTCCATAGTTGAAGAAGCTTACTAGTATGCTTTGAAGGCTGAGGAGAAGGTGAGAAGAAGACAATTGAATAGGGGAAAGGAGAAATTCAAGATGAGTGACAGTATGAAGAGACCGATTGAAGAAGATAAATCAAAACCTAAGTGGAGTAAAGAACCGGAACAAAAGACACCGAGGAAAGGTAGTAGTAGTAGCGATAGCGAATTTCCTGGTAAATGTTTCAAGTGTGGAGAAACCAGACATAGATTCTATGAATGTAAGCAAGGAATGGCAAGAAGTTGTGCGGCAAGTGAGGAATCGGATGGTACCGGATCTGACTGTGCACCGGAGCAAGGAGAATCCCTCATGTTCAGAAGAAAGGATACCAGATCTACTCAAAGGAAGAGTCTTTTCCGGACTGTATGCAAATCAGGTGGTAAGTGTTGCAAGGTCATTGTAGATAGTGGAAGTACTGATAATTTAGTATTCGAGGAGATGGTTGTGAAGCTTGGGTTGAAGAAGCTTAAGCATCCCTATCCTTATGAGGTGAGTTGGTTACAAGATGATCAGAAGATAGAGATAAAGGAGCAGTGTTTGGTGAATTTCAACATTGGGCCTTTTAGAGATGAGGTTTTATGTGATGTTGTATCTATGAGTGTTTGTCATGTCTTGTTGGGAAAACCTTGGCAGTATGGTAGAGGAGCTATTTATGACTGTAGAAGAAACCTAGTTACTATTGAAAAGGATGGCAAAAGTTCACATTGATTTCTTTGAAGGAGAAAGAGAAGGAGGTGAAGAATCTGAGTCCTGAGAGAAGTTGCAATACTGAGAAATCGGTGGCAGAGGTCATACCGGAGGTTTTGAAGAAAGATCTAATAGAACCAATTGCAGAGGTTAAACCAGAGGGTGACATGAGTTTGTAGAAGGATTTGACAATTGAGCCTGATGGACAGATGGAACTGGTTGATAGAGACTTGATGGTGGCAAATCGGGTGAAGTCTTGTGGCAGAACCAAATCAGAGTTGTAGAAACAAAGACAATGTGTAGATCTGAAGCAAAGAAAGAGAAGCAAAGGGAGTCAGAGGTTAGAGAAGCCGGTTGAGGCACCAGAAGAGCTAAAGCAGAGGTTGGCAAATAAGGAAGATGTTTGGATCAGAAATGAGCATGGGATTTTCATTCTGAATCCTTTTAGATGTTCATGAGTTGCCTCTCATGGGACATCTTTTTCTACCTGGGTTGTCTGATGCAAGAGCATCCCCAGTCGATGAGCAATCTTGCATCGACCAAAAATATTCCCTTTCAGTTTTGTTCTTGTTTAGTTCTTTGTATAGTTTTCTGTGTTCTTATCGGTTGGCACCGGTAGTTGCTTGTTCTTCGTGGCAGATCTAATTTTCGGTTTCCAAATGGTTTCATGTGCTTGATTCCAGATTTTCAGTCCATTTGGGTTCTTTTCTGGTCAGTTATCGCTTCCAGTTGACTGTTTTTGGGTTCTGGAATAGTTCTTGTGCTTACCGGTTGGTTTTCCTTCATTACCGATGCGATTCTTGGCATGTGGATCTATCTTGGGTCTTGTCCGATGTTCTTTGGCATGTGGCTGACCTTCCTGCTGAACCGCATCGCTTGGTTGTTATTTTCTGGAAATATTTCTTTAAATCTTAGGGCGGACCTAATTACACATTTCATTTTCCTGCATTGGTGAATGTAATCTTATGAGGCTGACTTGGATGTGTTTCGACAGGTATAAATATGATGTTATGTAATCATTTGTAGGGGCAGAGGAAGTAGAACATAGAATAAGGATTAAGATTCGCATGTTGTGATCCGGTTGATTCTTAGAGTCCCAGTTGGATTGTATTTGGCTTGAAGCCTGCATGTAAGCGGTTAATTACTGGATGTTCTTTGATGATAATATGATGACTGTCAGATGATTGGCGGAAATTCTAAGGCTTTAATATGATCTGTTTATGTGAACTTGTTATGTTTTCTTGTTGCTTTCGTTGTGTCTCTCTTGTTGCATAAGCCGGTTGACTCTTTTGAGGGTTTTTACCGGTTATGGCTGCATCACAATGTTCGCCTGAAACCGCTTGAGGAAAAGATCCATAAGTTGATCAAAGGTACGAATAAAATGGTCAGGTAAGGAGCTATACCATTCTAACAACATCCCCTTGAGGGAACGCGAGAACAGTTTCAACAACACAAAATCTAGACTATGGTAGTCACTACACAGTCATAAAGGAATCTATATGCACGTTCGGGTCCCCATCACCATTGAACCTATCAAACTTCAAGGACTCAACAACAGTTGGAAGGATAGTATTTAGGATGGTAATGTCAAGGGGACTCTTCCTGTAATATGCAGGCATAGATGATTGACCACTGGCATAGGCTAAGTTTGTCAACTGCAACTATAACCGCCCCATGTTCTGTAAGATTGTATTCAGGACAGGATTAGAAGGCAAAGGAGGTGGAGGTGGGCCAGATCCACCGCCACCTCCAGAAGGACCAGTGCCACCAATAGATGTAGTGCTAGCACTAATTACTGAAACCTGAGCAGCGACGGAGGTCGAACTACTAGCCATGCATGTGTAGCCCAAGGGAGTGAGTGAAGCACTCACACTAGGCATGGTGGAGTCCACCATGTGCGTGCTTAGCCATGGAATGCTAACACTAACCTGGGAACCGAAGGGATCATATTGATTATCCACAGGGGGTACATCTGCCAAGGGTACATGCCTTTTAACAATCATGGACAAAGCCCTCAACATCTCTAGGCCTCTCTTGTCGGAGATTAACATGTCTCTCAAGGTACCTACAATGTTCCTGGCCTAGGGGAGGACATTCTCTCTATCCAAGAAACCCTCAAAGTCTCTTAGATTCTGCTCCAACATATTTATCTTTTCAAAGTCTACAGTGACTGCAAAATCGTGATCGACCACAGGAGGGGAAGACAGGGTAGAACTCCTAGGAGAGTTAGGTTGCGAATTAGAAGAAGGCCTCCCAGTTAAAATAGATTTCAGATTGTGAGAGGTCAAGAACTCATTGGGATCGGACGACTGCTCACCCTGCATGGTGCCGGGTAGAGGAGGACTATAGCGATCAGGGGGAAAACTCTTCTTGGACGACCTCCTGACTACGGCTCCTGTTGCAGTCTGAGTTGTAAAGCTCATAGACAAGCCACACGACGTTCAACACCACACTACAGGGACACCGAATGATGAAGTTGGTTTTAAATGATAAACAGAAAATGCAAAAATTCAACTAAATGCGAATGAAAGTTTTTGTTTTTTTGGTTTTCCTCTTCTTTTTTTTTTCAAATTTTAACTTTTGAAAAATCTAAAAGACTAAATGCACCTAAATGAAGCAAAAAGCAAGTAATGCAAAGATAATCCTGTTTCACGTTAGGTTCACCAAAATGTAATCGAGGGAATTTGCCACCATCCTTGAGGACAAATTGTCCTTCCGATTACCTATGCGAACTAGCGCTGAGATGAGCCAGGGGATAAAATAACAAACCAAGGCAATTGCCCACGATCCGGGACTCACGGACAATTCTGTCAAGCCTCTGTCCCGAGGACAAGCGCACGGAGCTAGGACACCAGCGCGACGCACTGTCGTCCTGTATGGACGAAGTACAAAGCGTGTACAGAAAGTTCCGAATACATGGATAATATAATGAAACACAGAAAATGAATGAACTAAGCTAAAAGTTGTGAGATGCGAAATGACTGAAATAAAACAAAAGGAAGAGAGAAGGATGAAAACACTCACAATCAGTCCACGATTGAAGCCTCCCACTGAATGATGATTCTCTCACTTTCGTGAACCTACACACAAGCAAGAAGGGAAAATGTTGGGGTTGTGTTTTGGAGCCTGCCAAAGTTAGACCCCCGTTTTGGTGTTTCCACCTCCACGGACAAGCCAAGAAGCCACAGGAATAATATGATAAAGATAATTGAAAGGATGCAACAAAAGATTGATAAAAAGGTATTGGAAGTGAAAGAAAGAGATTAAGGAAAATCCCCTTTCACGAACAATTGTTGGAAATGCTGGTGTAGTGTGCTTGAGATGTTGCAACAATGGTGGTGTTGATGAAATGCTGTCCCAAGTGGTTTCCAAGAGCTTAACCTCCAAGAAGATTGCCAAACTTGCCAAAAGATCCCTTCAAAATGCCTCCAAAGTGAAAGATAAAGGCCCAGGAAGGAATTATGACATTGGTGGGTGCATGTAGAGGTGTTACGATTCCTTTCGGGTGCAGGCATAATGCTCAAACGGCCACCTATGAACTATCAGATTCGCAGGACGCTAGCACGCCACACGGACATCTCTGTGCCGCGCATGCGTCCCCGAAGGTGACAGGTTGGCAGAGTTGGCAACGCTTCGGCTAGAGCTGACAAGGATGGTTTGAGTGGACAAAAGGACATGATGGCTGATCCTAACCTCCGATGACATGGAGGAAAAGAGCCATTTGTCACATTAATTACAAGGTATAATATTGTTGATATTACATGTTCATGTATGTAAGCTCGCCAAATATTAACCATTGATTTCATATTTCACTTTCTTTCATTGATGAGAGAAAGCTTGCTCTCTCAAGGACTTCAAATGTCAGTGAGATTGGCAGCTATTGAGGGAGCTAATTTCATGCTAACAAAAGCTTGCGATCTACATGAAAATGATCCATGATCTAAGAATCCCTAGGCGATTGCTGCATTAACAGGCCTTGATGCACAACAATATAGTCCCTTTGGAGAAGTTGAAATATTGAATTAGATATGAAATTTGAACCAAGCATGCTCATTTTCATTTCTGTGTTTGTATTTTCCGAGTCAATATTGTTTCACCAATATGTGTGTTATTGTCCATACACATTTGCTTGTCAATTTTCAAAATAATGTGGGCCTTAATGTATTCATGTTTGACGATTTCCATAGTAGTGGCAATGTTACTAAAATTGACTCTTGTCAATTGTGCCAATTTAACATTTTCGTTATGATTAATCTTTTCTCCTGCTAGTTTTTGAATTCCTCGTTATGTTGCAAGTTGGATGTCTAGTCTTCCAACCTTTTCTCCCTATTATTGTACTATCCTCTCTTATTTTTCTGATCCTTGAGATTGTCATATGACATATACAAATTGATTTTCCATCTTAAATGCAGTTGCTGCTGTTGGTTTGAGAGATTGCATAGTGCTCAAAAAGGATGTTCAACAAGTTCCTGAAATTCTCCCATCTCTCCAGATTTTATTATTGAGCTTGTCCTTGTGAACATTTAGATAATTCAGCTTCTTGGTACTTCGTTGGTTATACTTGCTAACAACCTATTAAGAAAGTTTGGTTTAGAGGTAGTTAAGGAGTCTATGGTTGAAAGTAGTTGGTATAAGAAATCTTGTCAAGGGTTTCTTCTTGTAGAACTTGACTTTTGCTCTTAGGTTTTGAGTTGGAGTCCTTGTGTTGGAATATCATGGTTGTGCTTCCTAGATAGGTGGAGGATTTTTAATGCTAATTGAGCCACCTTTTTTTGTTAAAATCCCCTGGCTTGGCCACTTCTTTGTGACCACCTTTGTTTGACTTGCCTATTTTTTGGGAAAATTTTCTTGCAATGCCTACTAGGTTCTTCTTGCCTAAATTTAACAGAATTGATGATAATTTAGCTTTAAACCTCAAGGAATCAATTTGTACCCATCTTGAGAATAAGATTTTCACCATGTTAATTATCAAATAGGTGCTTTGTTTGTTGAACTGGATCAAATCTTTGTGATTATCTAATTGAATAAAATGATCCTCCTTAGACATTTTCAGCACCAGCCAACCAAGAGCATAATTGGTCCCTTTGTGAAAGTTGTGTACCTCCAGTGACTAACAATTTAATACCAAATGTGGAAGCAAATTGGCAGCCAAATTCCTTTCTGTTGAGGAAGTTGGAGGCACCATTGAAGTGAAAGAACAATTGAGCAGAAGCGTGTCATTTAAACTAATTTTGAAAAGAAGCAAATCTCTTAGCACTACTGCCCATTTTGACCCTGATTAGTTGGGAAGGAATGAAGTAACGTGCTTTCATATTGGAAGAAGACATGTAGGAAACTATTACAAAATAGAGGTAGCATGGATATATTCACGAACTAGAAGTGAAAATATTCAAGATTTGATGAACAATATTTGGGAACATGCCAGATTTTTTGTTCTGCCCATGATGAAGGTGAAGTGAGTGTTGCAATCTTGGGTATTATTAAGTTTTCTCACTCCCTTACAATTTGGGGTAGCAATTATAAACTCAATCATCAATTGGAGTAGCAACTACATTAGTGCATGGTCTGATCACGCTCATATCCGATGGTGCTATGTAGCCCTTACAATATTGAACTCTATGAGGCCAACCATATTCTACATCAAGACTTTAATGTTGCTGAATCTGTGATAGATAAAGAGGGATGTTGACCTCTGAGTTGGTGTGTTTGAATCAAGAAGCTTGGTTCAGTCTCAAAGTGTGGGCTGATTTGTATGATCTCAACATTGACTGCCAGAGTTCTTTTTGAACCCTTGTGAAGCTTCCTAAAGAATAATAGGAAGAGTTCTTTAAAATAACAAGGGTTGGTTTTAGTTGTCGAATAGGCCAGTTGTTCTTTACATTCCATTTGACAGTATAACTGACAGTTTGTTGCTACTGAAAATAAAGTTGATCCTGCAACGACTAAAGAAATCTACTAAAGACACAATCCATTTAAAGAATTTGTAAAGTTTTCTGGAGAAAAACTGTTTTTCTCTAGAAGCATTTACAAAATCATTTAATAAATCTATCTTCTTAGTAAGCAACTTCAGTTCTCATTATGGAATGAAAAGTTACATGATCTGACAGGCAGACTAAAAAATTTAGCCAGAGTTTTCAGAGTTTCACTCTAGGTATTTTGTTTGTAATATTTGTTTCAGTTTCTGCACTGACTTCACTGCAGAATCTTTCTCCCCACGCTCCAAATCGTGATATCCAGAAAATCCTCCAGATCCTCACTGAATAATTGATCAAAATCAATCAATGGATTAACTTTCAAGAACTTACTCTCATTGAGTGCCAGCATATACTTCACCCATTGAGAATGTGAAAATCAAGGAACAAAACAACCATTGTTTTGGTTTTTCATTGGGAGGATCGCACTGTCAACATGAACATGTGCACAGCCACTCAGGAGTGGAACAAATAATCAGGTCACTTATGTATTATAAATAAGAGGATACAAAATAAAAGTAAACATTAAAAGATTTATCTCTCCTCTCCATTGCAGGAACAGATAGTTCTCTTCAAGTTCATGCTCAAGAACTTCTTTACTGGGTTGCTGAGGATACTTTTACAGAGCATTTTATTTTCAATTCGTCTATGACTTTCTAAGTCCTGGTCACTGCAATCCTATATGCTTGTGAAACTCATTTTATATGATGATTTTATTATTTTTTCTTAGCCTGTAACTTAATCATAAGCTCTTAGTTTTTAATATTTTTTGCAGCTTCGTTGCAGATTAAACTGTAAAATTTTTGCTTCTAATACATAGCTATGGTTTTTTGTTGAGAAAATTTGCATCATTAGTATAAAATTGGTTAAATAAGGGCTCTATTCTTGGGTATTGATCCACAAGCCAATGCCAAAACCTCCACAAATTAAATGCAAGTTGCAACATCTTGTATGATGGGATAAGAATTTATCTCTTAATAACAATGCATTCTAGATTGAGCAACAATAGTATATCTTTATATAAAGTTCTTACACAAATTAGACTACCAGTGACCAGACAAGGATCATACTACTTTTCTTGACTATTTAAAGAACCTGATGGTTGCCAAGCATAACACAACCAACAACAACTATTAATAAGTACCTCCTAATAACTACCCACAAGCCAACAAGTAAATAATGCAGAGTCAGATATAAACAACTTAATGAAACCCTACCAAGCCATTTTACACTAGCTACAACAAGCTAATTGGAAAACCACAAGTTGCATTTAGTTCAAACAACAATGACTATGCCTATGACAACAAATGAAAACGTTGAACATTGAGTTTGGTAGGAGTGCAACACATTATAATGGAAACAATTTTAAAGATGAAAGGAAATTCATAATTAAAGAAAGCACGAAGCAGGGTGAAGGGGGAGACTTTACAAGAGTTGCATCTTAAGGGGATTGACTGTGTTCTATAAAATATAAAATGCAAGTAGCCATAGGCTTGCTACTGCAAATTAAGATGTTGTTAACAAGCAAAAAAGGACTACTACTGCCATTTGAGATGTTTTAAATAAGAAAAACCCAGAGGCAATGGACATAGGCAATCTACCTCAATTTGCAACTGGTCTGTATCAGAGTCTAATTTTGTCTGCATAAGTTGATGATTCGTTTCCTCCAATTTTTGAATTTCTGTGATTAGCGTTTCTTCTTTCTCCTCAAATTGCTTGATACAAGTTTCCAACTCACTCTGCTCATTACAAGACTTGTGCATGTGAGAAATATAACCAATGAAATAGCTTCCAACATGTGAATTTTCATATTACATAAATTAATCTCTATGCTCTGCAGTTGTTTCTTGTAATAAGGCAACAGTAGTATAAAATGGTCATAAATGACTTGCCTGTAACGCCCCAATTCTGTCAATAAGTTTGGTGGATTGGTCTGTATCCGCATCCTGTGGAGGAGATGTGCATCTCACTTCACAATCTGATGAACCAAGGAAAATCTCTTTGGACGTGGAGATATTATTTACCTTTGTTTGCATATCATTCCCCATTGAATTTGCTTTACTTTTAAATTTCCCATTCTCCTCTTCTAGATCATGTAGTTCCCACTGAAAGTGATCACTTAGATTTTGAATCTGTACAGATTTACTCTTATGCTCCACTTCTTTGGCATTCAGTTCAGCTTGTAAGCCAAGGATTCTTTCTTGAAGTTCAGCATTCCTTTGTGTGAGTTTATCAACCTCAACAAGTCTTTGCTTGGTAGCTGCCAACTGTTCCATTAACAAAACGTTCTCTGTTTTCAACCTTTCAAGCTTAGCTTCTGTGGAATTTAAAGACTGTTGCAATGTAGTTTTCTCATCTCTGACTTGTTCAACTATGTTTTGGAGAGCATCAGTCTCAGCCTTCAGACCCATTAATTGAGTAATCTGTCCCCTTAGACTATCATTTTCAATTTTAAGCTTTTGTTTTTCAATTTCAGTACCATTGTTTTCAGCATTCAGGCTCAATAATTGATCAACCTTTTCCCTTAGACTAGTATTTTCAGCTTTAAGCTTCTGTTTGTCATGTTCAACTGCAACAACCTTTAGTTCAATCCCCTGAACTTTTTCTTGAAGATCCGTCTCTCTAACTTTTGAATCCTCCAGCTGCCTATGCACATTTGCGAGGTTGAAATGTAGCCCTTCTCCCTTTTTCCTGGCAATTTCAACTTCAAGCTTCAACTCTTGAACTTCACTTCCACACTTATGCTTAACTTGCAAAAGCTCTGCTTCACTCTGTTCAACATTTGCCAGCTGTAACCGCAGAGAATCTTCAAGGTTCTTCTTTTCTTTACGAAGACCTGATGCTTCAATAAGAGCTTCAGTTAGGATCATCTCCTTCTCCTCCAATACTAAGTAAACCTGCCTAGAAAGGTTTTGAACTTCCTTTTGTAGATTCTCCACCACATTTTCATTCTCTGGATATAATTGGCCAACAATTTTATCCACTTTTATACATTTCTCTTCATACTCGCTTGTGTTAAGTTGATATGCTTCTGATTTTGGAGCCCAAATTCCCCTTTCCCCTTCCACATTTCTCTGCATGATGGACAAATCTGACTCTAAAGACTTGATTTGGTTCAATGAAATAGAAATATCTCCTGTCATCTTCTGCAAGCGCTGTTCTACGTTGCTTTGAGATTCAAACAAATTAAAGCATTTTGCTTTAAGTTTTGAATTTAATTCCATAGCTGCAGTGTGTTCTCTTTTAAGGTTCCCTAGTGTACATTGCAGTAGTTGCTGCTCCCTCTCACAAGAGTCTACCTCTTCTACAGTGGCAGACAGCTTACTTTGTGATTCATCAAGTGCCTGGAGCAGTTTAACATTTTCTTCTTTAAGATTAAGCTCAACTGTTTTCATCTCGGCCTGGAGATCAAAGCAAGTAGCCTTGGCGACCTCAAGGTCTAGTCTGAAGAAATCACGTTCTTCTTCTGAAATTTTCAATTGCATTTCTAAACTATGTACTTGCTTAAAAAGGTGAGAGATTTTCTCTTCTTTTTCTTTTAACTGGTTCTCAAATTCTTCTTTTATGTGTTCTAATTCCATGGCTCTCTTCTCAAGATTAGTCTTAGCCAGTAAGTTTGACTCTGCATCAGCTCTAAGCTGTTCAAGAAGTTTGCCAAGATTTTCCAGACGGTCACTTGCAGATTTGCTTTCTTTTTGTGCAGCATCCAACTTCTCTTCTAAACCAATATTTTCCATTTGCAATTTTGTGGCTTGAATATCTAAATTCTGATTGGAACATCTCAGAGATTGTAATTCTACTGTTAATGCTGATAACTGAGAGTTCAAGTCCTGGATACAAGACTTACTGAAACGTACTTCTTGTTGAAGGTTCTCGATCTCAGAATGTAGTTTCATCTTAACAATCTCAAGCTCCTTTATGTTTTCCTGTAGACATTTTTCAATCAAAGATTGGCTATCTAATTGTTTCTTTTGGTCCAAACTAGCTTCTTTAAGCTGATTTAATTGCAAATTATTCTCTAAATATTTATTTTCTATATTTTGAATCTTTGTTTGTAATTCCTGATTGAGCTGATCCAAACTGCTTGTTGCGTTTTCAGAATTCTGTCTCCTTTGGCATTCATTTGAGAGTTCAAGAGAGATTCTGGCCTTGTCTGCTTCAAGATCTATTATGGTTTTCAGAGAAGTTGCAAGTTCATCTTGTATTTTTGCAGTTTGATCTTCAATGGCCTTTACTTGATTCTGTTGTTTAGAAATGATTTCACCCATTTTATGCTTTTCATTATCAGATTCAATAATTGATTTGAGAACTTGGGCAAGTTCTTCTTCTGCTTCTCTTGCTCTTGCTTCAATAGCTTGAAGTCTATATTCATGTGCAGCAGTTAGATCATTTACTTTATCTATACCTTCCTGCTGAACTCTCTGAGCTACATATTCCAATTCACAAATTTTCTCCTTCAACATTTTTACATTATTTTCCAAAATGCCATTCTCACTTTGAAGCTTCTTTACTTGATTATGGAATTCGCTTAGGGATTTTTCCAGGCCTGCAAGTTGTGTGGTGTGTACATCTTCAGATGATTTTAGTTCTTGCTGTAATTGGTTGACTTGCACTTTTAACTCATCTATAATAATTGTATCCTTGGCAGAGCTGCTTTCAAAATATTTGATTTTTTCAAGGCTATCAGTCAGATCAGTTTCTGCTCTGATCACTCTTGCATCAGTTCTTTCAAGTTTAAATTCATACGCAGCTATCAACTCTTTTTCTCTTTCGACGTTTTCTAGCTCAGCTGTTTGAACCTCACTTTCTAGGTCATAAATCCTCTCCTTGAAGACATTTATCTCAGCTTGTAAATTATTGTTCTGATTCTGGAAGTCAATTGCTTGTTGCTGAAAGTGACTGAGTACTTTTTCTATACTAGCAATTTCTTGTTCTCTCTCAATTGCTTCTTGCTGCGCTTGCTGCGCTTTCTGTGATTCATTTTCTAATTCACAAATTTTCTCCCTCAGCATGGTTATTTTATTTTCAAATATGGTGTTCTCACTTTGAAGCTTCGTTACTTGATTCTGGAAGGAGACAAGTTCTGTATTATGTACATCTTCAGATGATTTTAATTCTTTCTGTAATTGGCTGACTTGCATTTTAAAATCGTCTATCATAATTGCATCTTTGACATTGTGGCTTTCGAAAGATCTGACTCTTTCAAGGCTATTGGCCAGATCATTTTCTGCCCTGATTGCTCTTGCCTCATTTCTTTGAAGTTTATGTTCATATCCAGCTGTTAGATCTTCTTCTCTTTTTAATTTTTCTTGTTCAGCTGTCTGAATTTCACTTTCCCGGTCACGAATTTTCTCCTTCAAGACACTTAGCTCATCTTGCAAACCATGGTTCTGATTCTGGAGGTCTATTACTTGATGCTGAAAATCACTAAGTAGCTTCTCTTTGCTAGCAATTTCTACCCTAGCTAAATCTGTACTCCGCTTCAACTTCTGCTCTAAGTTAGTCAGGTGATCATTTAGTGTTTTAGTGTGAATCATGTGCTTGGATTTGTCTTCTTCAAGAGTTTGAACTAGCTGTAGGGCATTGGCAACTTCTTTTCCTGCTTGGGCCGCTGTATCTTCAATACGACTTTCATAATTGACTGTTAACTGTATTTCTCTTTCAATTGTTTCTTGTTGGGTTGTTATAACTTCGCTTTGCAGACTACATACTCTATTCTTTAAGATGTCTAGCACACATTCCAACTCCAATTTCTGGCTTTCAAGCTCCAACACTAGACTATGATAGTTACTTTCCAGCTCCAGTTTCTGACCTTCCATTGCCAATACTTGACTTTGATATTCAGTCAGAGATTTTTCCATGTTAGCAAGTTCTATTCTGTGTAGATGTTCAGAGGCTTCTACCTTTTCATTTAAATGGGTGACTGGAGCTGGCAGCCCATCTACAAAGATTCTGCGATCAGTATCTTTTAACTTCAAAATCTGATCTTTTTGAATAGGTCGAGCAAGCTGTTGCACAATTTTTGTTGCTTGAGAGTCAATAAGGGAAGCTGCTAACATTTGCTCCATTTTAGCAGTTTTTTCATGAGCATTCTCTAGCTCACTTTCCAGTTCATGAATCCTCTCCTTAAAGGTATTCAGTATATTATCCAAATTAGGACCATCATTCTGAACTCTGATCACTTGACTTGGAGAGTTGTGGAGTGACATATCCATGCTTGTGAGTTCTGTACTGTATAAAGGTTTAGAACCTGGTAAACTAGACTCAGATGAAGGTGCGCTTAGTTTCTCTTCCAACTCAGCAATGTATGCATTTTTCGATTCCAGATTATTTTTTAATTCATTCAAGTTGTAAATAAGTTCAAGATTCTCATCTGTCAGTTCCTTACAATCCCTCTCAAGCTCATTCATATATTGTTTCAAAGTCTTCAAATTTTGATGCAGATCCTGCTGTGATTCATCTATGCATTCTGTGACTTCTCTCAAAGAATGATTACTGGGAAAACTAGGTAGTTTGTTCTTCAATGTCCTCATCTCTTCTTTTTGATATGACAGCTTTTGCATCCATTCGGCTGTCTCGCTGTTTTGGTCAATCATCTGTTCATCAATCTCAGGAACAGTAGGTGAAAATTGCTGATATGATAACAGTGAAGTTTGTCCATTCAAACTGGTATTTTCATTGAATTCCTCCTTTTTTATATGCTCCTGTGATTCTGGAACAGCATCTTTGACATTTGATTCTATTGCTTCAATGTTATATATCCCGTGCTCAACAACTGATCTCAATTGTTCAACCTCTTTCTTTAGATTATCTCTTTCAACCACAATGTCTGAGAATTTAATGCCCAGTTCTGCATAATGTCTCATATCTTTAGATTCTTGTTTTGAGGTATCTGCTTCATGATATCTTTCCCTTGCTTCCATAAGCTTTTCTATTTCTACATTCTGCTGCTCTACTGTCTCCTCTAGATCCTGTAGAGCAAAAACCAGCTCTGTATTTGCCTCTTGAATTTTACTCAGCTGTAAACTCAAATTAGCATTAGATTCCTTATGAAGTTTTATCTCATCTTCAAACTCTTTAACCATACGCTTTGCATCTTGCACTTCAAACTTTGCATTGTCTGCACCCTTCTCGCTTTCAATGTAGTCCTGTAATGCTGATTGCAACTGTTCAACCTCCTGTTTGAAACTGTCCCGCTCAGCTTGTGTCGCTAAAAACTGCATTTCTATTTCTTTGTGCTGTCGTTGCTGTTCAGCAAGCTGCTGCTTCAAAGTGTCAGTTTCTAGAATATATTTCTGTGCCTTTCTTTCCCACATCATAGATTCCTTCCGCAGCTCCTGAATGGTCACTTCAGCAGCTTCTAAAAATTCATTGGAAGAACCACTCCCAATGGCCAGGCCTCCCACAAGTGAACTCTTGTTACCATTTTGTAACCCATCTTGAATACTCTCATGTGAACCTAAAGTTGCTCTGTCAAATGATCGATTTTGAGGGTACTCAACTGTTCCACTATCCTTTCCACCAAATACGCGTCCTCTGTATTGTTCTATTCCATTTCCCGCCTTGTATTTTTCAATGCCATCTTGTGGACCTGCTGAATGTTGTCTTCTGTGGACAGAATGTCTAGTACTTGAGGGTGAAGCCTGATCTCCAGGTGCAAATCCTTTGGAATTTCTATTTGTGGCACTGTCTGCTGACAATTCTAATGAATTTAGGCCGTGGCGTAGAGTTCCAGCCAAATAATCAGCATCCTACAAATCAAATTCATTTTTAGGTTCAGATTAAAATACACATTCATTTCTGTTGTAACATGAATGAAGGATAAGGAAAAGCCTAACTTGCCTCAAACTTTCTCTTGCAAAAATTCTGATCATAATAACAGACTTGCATATCTTTTAATAGCTTTCACTAATTCAAAAGGAAGTGCTACACTAATTATTTAGATCTATTATCTATATAGTAGGTGAGAAGCAGAACTGTTGTAAGGTACCAGTTAAAAGAGAACAAGGAAAAGACTTGGTTAAAATCTGCTGAAATCAGACAAGGCTTATCAAAAACCACAGAACACAAGGAAGAGGCTGCAATGTGTACCATGCCTTGCACAGCTTAGGAGAGATTATTTATAAACAATGGTCTACCTATTAACTAAATTTGTAGAATCACTTCTGCAGTCTATGCAATTCCACATGCAGTTCTCAATGTTTGTAATTTCCTGTAGAGTTAAAATAGTTCAGTAACAGAGGCTCTGGCACATTTCATACGCTCTAGAATCATACAAGCAATCCATTACTGATGCCAAAATCTTTATTTTAATATTTTTTCTAAAACCTAGGTGCATATATATATATAACAAGAAACACATTTTAGATCCATTAATATAAATATATATAGTCTTCAGAGGTCACAATAAGCCACCAGTGGCTAAATATGAACATTTGATGAACAAAGACTGCTATATTACCAGAGATTTGAAAGGATTTGAAAACTGCAGCTAGACATTTGATCCACCCGTAACAAATACTATTAGAGAAAAGCTGAAAAACCAAAGAACCATATGTAGAGCTGTAATATCCCAGTAATTTTTTTTTGTTTTTTAGGCCAATAACAATTCATCCACAACAAATAACCCGTTAAGGTTAGAGGAATAATCCAAACAACTGAAAGGGAACTCTTCCACCTTTTGTTCACCGAGAGCCTAGACTCGGAGGGTGAGAGCATACGGTGTTCCGGGGATCGTTAGCAACAATAATCAAACTGAAAATTACAATGCATGGGCGGCAAGCCAGCCCCTTCTTCTTATCCAGCAGGATAGAAACCAAACTCTTGGCGGTAAACCGACCAAGGGAAAATTACAAGAAACTGAAATTCAATCACTCTATCGCGTATTTCAGCAAGACATTATATTAAGCTATCACTCTATCGCATATTTCAGCGGGAGGACCATTATATTGAACTTATCACTCGACCACTTATTCAGCGGGAGGACAGAGTACAAAAACTGAATTACAAAACTTAGAAGGCGGCAAGCCAGCCTCTTCCACTTATGCAGTGGGAGTTACAAATGAAAGCAGAAAGAAGGGATGATCTGTACTACTGAAACAACCTTACAATATAGAGATGAGATGAGAAGATTAATTGCAGATTTCTACAATAAGACTGTAATTTTCTGTTACATTGATTTGCAGGCTGAAAGTACAATTTCAGCAGCCTATGGAAACATCAAAACACTCATAACTCACTCATTTTTTACCCAAATCACATGAAATCAATCCCGATCTCCCAATATAACTCTAACAATAACATCCCAACCAAATTACAACTCAAACAAACCACTATTCATTTGGCATGCATCCCAAGGCAAATGCAAAAACCCACGCTATACCCTAGAAGTTTGATTTTGTCTAATAAAATCATTGCTCAATCAAAATAGCTAGAAACTCACACATTGTATCGCCATGGCATGGAAGGAAGAATGAGTCGGTAACCAGATGGATGGAGTCGCCTGGTTAAGAGATGTGAGCAAAATTCATTTTCAACAATCCCGCGACTAGCAACCAAAAACACTCAAATCCAACATCGAACACTCCATAATCTGCAACTCATTAACCAATCAGCAATGGGAACACAAGGGCACAACTAGGTACTATATTGCAAGTACGAAACTGAGATTCAACTAGGAAGCCAACTTCGAAGCTCAAATTTTCAGTAGCCAAACCGGTAGCATAACGATGCAACCGGCAGCATAACGATGCAATTTTCAAAGATATGGAAATGGGAGCCCAAGTCTCATATTTATAACTCCACACATCTCAAACCCAAATGCCATTTCCTTCAATTTCAACGCTTTCTCATTTGCATTTCGCTCCACTACATGTGGACCCCAAGAGTGGCGCCATTTCCCACAAGTCAACTTCTCACGCCTAAGGCAAGGACCCACGTGACACTTAGGCAAATATTGGAGATAAGCTATAAAAAATATAATATCTTTCTCAATATTTCGATATCTCATAATAAACATGAAATTCGCCAGAACTTAGGAAAAATAGGCATTAATCCCAAATTTTAATAAATCGGTCGTCAATAATCAGATTAATTAAATATTAAACCTTAGGATAAGGAATTAATATTCAATTATTTCGCACATGACTCTGGTACTGATTATTAACACTGCTAGGATGAAACTGAGTCGGGACGACCACCAAAACTGCTGCAGAATCAGAACCCTGTCTACTTCCAAAAATATAATTGTGCCACACTGCCACTGACTAAAAATAGTAAGTCAAGAACTAATGCTCAGAAAAGCACGATCATCGCGTCCAGAGGCAAAACATGGAGAACTCAGTAGTACAGTAACACCAGAATGACCATTCCATGACTTACTAAAAATAGTAAGTTCTCGTTTCATCAATGCTAGACCCTCATTCTTCATTCCACCTAGCCTACGGGTCTCAGGAATAGGCTAATGGACCACTGAGAGAGCGTCAATGAGAAGGGGACATTACAAGAGCAGTATATGTTCTTTTTTCTATTGTATTTCCCACATAGAGACCTACGTATTGCTGTCATTTGAGTATATTTGCAAATCTTTATGTCCTTTGACTCTAGAAACATTGTCATTGAATGAATTGTAGATTTTAGAGCCTACTGTGCAAACACCAAAACATCAATTAAAGCAACATGTATAGGAAACACATTTAGAGTATATGATGGAAAAATGTGTCATAGATATCGCTCAGAATTCATATGTTCAAAACAAGTTTTTACCTTCTCATTGACATTAATGAGGAAAAAGTTTATATATATATATATATATATATATAAGTAAAAAACTAGCAGCTTAACTGCAATCCTTAATATCTATTTCTAAGTTTTTTTGTTTAAATAGGGTTCGGTATGCTTAGGGTTTGCCGTTGGGATTTTGGATTCCTCTTGGGTATGTCTTGGACGTACATAGGAGGAATGGACAGTCATGGGAACAAATCTTGGGCCTACCTAGATGTAGAAAGGATGAGCACCTAGGGTTCGTGCCTTAAGACTTTGAATTGCTCTTGGGTACATCTTGGACATACTCAAGAGTCCATTGTCTTTGGGAAACACCTTGGACATATCTAGATGTACTCAAGATGCACCCACTGTCTTGAGTGCGAACCTTAGGTATACCCAAGAGACATATTTGGGACAATTCACAACCTTGAGGTGTATCCAAGAGGGACTAGACTTAGGATCAATACTCAATCTGATTTGCTATGGTTATGTTTCGAGTTCAAACACACTCAGGATGCACCCAATTGGATGTACTTAGGAGGAATCCATAGTCCCGAGGATGAACTTTCAGCATAACTACACATAGTTGAGACAAATCCACAATCCCAACTCCGAGTATGAACCTTGGCTGTATCCAAGAGACATTTTTGGGATAAATCCAGTCTTGGGTATGAACCTTGGGTGTACCCAAGAGACATCGTAGGATGAATCCACAGTCCTAGGTACAAACTCTTGGTGGACCTACGAGGGATAAGACTTGGGTCTTGTACCTGGTCTAGTAAAATATGGGCACATCCTAAAAAACAGGCTTAGACGTACTTGGGATGATTCCATAGTCTTGGGTTACAAACCTTGGGTATGAACAAGACATGCTATGAAGGAAAATTGGTCTAGAAGTAGTCACGAGGTATTTGAGTCAAGAATTACGTCAAAAATGTAAAACCAAGACATGCCCTAGAGAAACCAACCTTCCATTATAAAAAAATGGGTATATTATTTGTGACTAGGCATCACACTTAGTGTCTTAAAAGAAAAAGAGCAAAAAAAAATTTGAAGGAAAAATTAATGAGCATAAGTATGGTGAGTCACAAATATTAAAAACTTGCTGATACTTGAGTATCTCAAAAATTAACTTGTTAGCACATGTGTTGTCCTAGAATGGAGAGTACTTGTCTAAACGACGTATCTGGAGTACTCAAGGAATACCCAAAAGTATCATAACTATGCTCATATTCAATCTAAGGGTTGACAATTGATATCTATTGTGTGCCTTTAGGAACTCCATTACATGCAGTGTATGATTGGCAGCAGAGGCCAGTGTTTTTTTGAGTTTTTCAGGATGAGGGAATGGGTTTTGGGGGTGGCAACAATTTTCCTAAACTTTGGAGACAGTGGTTGATTCTATATATATATTACAAAGCTATCAGTTGTTTAACTCCGTTCCTGTCTTTTAAAAAGGCTAGCAGGTAACATATTCCTGTTTTATCATTTTATGAAGGCTCAGAGATATTCTCAGTGCACACAAAAAATTTGTAAAAAACAAGCTTTGACTGTCCGGTATTCTAGCTATTAAATTAGACCACTCTTCCAATTATGAATCTTGATCTCTTCTCAAAGGAAATTAAAAAGAACAATTGAAATAATTTTATTGGACATATATCATAAGAGCTTGGGGCTGTTGGATGCTGCGATTTGTTGTAATCATTATCTCAATAAAGGTCCTAACGTGCCCATTGTAGCCGTTGTTGTTGCTATTTCATTTTCTTGCAGTGCCACAGTTTTGTGTTGATTTAAAAACTCGCAGGGAAGGGTATAATTGCCATCGAACAAAAATTGAATTTTTGAGGTTGAAGTTTGTGACATGCCTTATAAGGGTGTATAAGGCTGGGTTCCATGGAGGGGGATTTCTAAAAATAGAACTGGAGCTGTTAGATTTTTAGGAAAATTTTAAAACTATGGGTTTCATGAATTTTGTAGTGTAGTTCAGCTTGAAAATTTAAATTCCAAATTTAAGAAAGCTGATGTATAATATCTTTGTATGTCTCATGAAAATAATTTCTCTCCTTTGTAGACCTAAAAAGTAAGGGCTTCTAAATTTTTTTAAAAAGATTCTAAATAATCCAGCAGCACAAATTTTTTTTAATTCATGAAACCACCTCTTCTTACTTAAGCACCCCTCATACGACCCCTGGCAAAGAGAAATCAAAAGCATGTGGCACACAGTGCACGCCCTATTAAGAGTTTTCATGCAAGACAAAAGAAGCTGCATTTCAGAAATATGCTAGCGTGTGCCATAAAGGCGCAGAAATGGATTTCTGAAAAGCAATTTCGTAGTAATATGTATTGTTACGCGTCTACTAAGGCTGGCCGGGGTTTTTGAGGTCAAAAATCCTGCGAAGCAGCTAAATAACATGCATCTATTTGTGGAAACAGCTAGGGAATGATACAAGTTTGCAAACACTAATAGAGGCCTTCACATCATTGTGAATGGCGATTTAAAGATGAAATTCCTTAAGAGTGGTCAGGTAAATTTCTAGCCGTAATTGTATTAACAGGAGCACCCCGTTTACTTAATAGTCACGATGTTTTAAAAAGCAGAACAAATATATAGAAAGGTGCGACTGTTTTAAAAATTCGCCAGATCTACAATGATTTTACATCAGACTCTTTTGTTTTACGCAGCAATAGTATTAGACTAAAGGTTTCTACATTTCAGCGGCCACCTCTATTTTCATCATTATGGCGTCTTGATATTTATCTCTACTGATTTCCAATGATCAGTTCAGAATCATCATCAAGAGTGTTTTGGATCGGTGGAGTTTTGTCATCATTTCAATCAAGGTTTCAAACATTTCAATGACACTTCGTGTCCTCAATTTGTGGACATTCAAACCAAGATTGTTTTATGATTATCCTATCAAATCACCCTATCAGCCACTGTTTTATTTATCACAAAGGATGCCTGATTTTAGTAGATCATTGTTAAGAAATTTTTTTAAGCAAAGGTTTTATGTCTAGCATTCAGATTAGGTTTCAAAGACATTTAGGAGTTTAGGTTGGGTCTCATGGAAGGGGCAATTTTTCAGGAATATTTTAAAGCTGGCTGTTTCATGAATTTTGTATTGCACTTCAACTTAAAAATTTAAGCTCCCAAATTTAAGGATGCCATTGTAATGCAATCATTTAAGCTTAAACTTCTAAATTTAACTAAATTGGTGGTAAATAAATTAAATTTTTCTTCTAAAAATTCATATGATTGACAAATGGCATAATATATTCCTAAGTTGGTGGGGTAATTTCTAGCCCCACTCCATTTTCACCAACTTAAATTGTTTAGGCCTATAATGTAGGGGCTCTATTTTTTAAGAAAAGATTCTAAATAATTCTGTAGCAAAAAATATATTTTTTCCATGAGAACACCTCTTCCTTAAAAATAGAGTTTAAGCCCCCTCCATGGGACCCTTGCCTTATACACAATTTTTTAGTTGTCATCTTCATCATCAACATTTTTAGCAGAGGTGCCTCATATAAAGATTTCTATTTCATTTATTCGGCAGCAACCTTCCTCAATTTTCATCAATTCCATTATGTTGAGGTTCAGTCCTCTTTTTTATCAAGTGTTGAGACTTATACCCAACAAATTAGCATTAGACAAAGTGGTATTTTATCAATCTTCCATGTTCCTAATGTTTGGGGAACTTCATCATCAAGTATGTCTTTGTCAATCATTTTTTGAGTTGCTAGCAATATTCCATGGAATTTCCTAACAAAAGGGGATAGGTTTCAAGGATTGGGGGACCACGGGCCTAAATTTGGGGATAATGAGGTGACGACAACGGAGCAGTTGTCGGGGGTGGTGCTAATATAAAAATAGAGATGAATTGAAATCTTTAAGGCAAAATCTGCAATATAACATCTTTGTGAGTGCCCCATTAAAGGTCAACTATTTTTCACAAAGTTAAAGGTTTTAATCAGTATGTAATGGCATGTGCCATATAGCAAGCGACCTGACAACATCCCTGACAAACGTGGTAGAAGTGGTGGTGTTGTGGGGGGACGTTTCCCCCAAGTCCCCAAGTCTCAAAAATTTTCTCTATAGGAGGCGCATTTTTTTTTTTTTTGGGGGGGGGGGGAGGAGGGGCACACATCTCTATGAAACATTGGTTGCTAGGGATTGATGATAAACCAACAAAATGAATTATTTTTCAAATTTAAAACATCTTTTGAGTTGCTAGGGATTGTTGCTAAACCAACAAAATGAATTATTATTTAGATTCAAAGCATCTTTGAGTTGCTAGGGATTGATACTAAACCAACAAAATGAATTAGTTTTTAGATTCAAAGCATCAACAAAATTGTTAGAGTTTCATAGAGGATCTACTATGATAACAACAAAGAACTATAAAAGTTCAATTATAATTGTTAGTAAGAGCCCCTCTCAAAAGTCTATTTTTAGTTAGAGCTATTTATAGTCGTCTTCTACTAGAAAATATATATTAGTAGATGTAGTTATTTAGGAGGTTAATTGAAGATTGTCTAATTGGATTTAGTGTTAACAAATATAATTTGTAATATTTGCGTGGCAAATTTTAGAGGGAGTTACTTGTAAATATATTATCACTTGGGTATTATATGTCATGGGATTAAGGTGTGTCTAGATATAAAAGAGGATGAGAAGGTAGAAGTTAATAGATAACATATATGGAGGTTGAAGCAAGGTGTAAGGGTGTTTCAATGCTAGTACAATTTGCATAATTAGTTATGTGTATGCTATCCAAGGTTGTGAGTGGTAATGGTAATGTTTCCACAAGTGGAAAGATAAAGATTGGTGTTCATGAGAGGTTAGCTTGGATAGTTGTAAGCATGAGACAAGGCATAATCTTTCACTTCCAAAATTTTCTATGCCTATACCATCTCATTTTAAATGTGGTACATTCTCTTTACTTCAAACAAGTGTTTCAAGATGCAACTTATGTTGGTCCTTCATTTACCCCTTGGAGAACATAAACTATGGACTACCCTCCTTAAAGAATATTCCAAGGTGAGATTTTTGGACATGAGGTAGACTTAGATTAAGACAAGTTGGTCAATTGTCATGGATAAGTGGATCAATTTTAGACATTGGCCTTGACTCTTACTTTCTTAGAGCCATTGATTGATTGGAGAAGTGCAAGGATACAATTTTCAATTTCATATTTTATAAAAATCTGTAGAGGAGGTTGGGGCCTCAAATGTTGTACGAATGGTAATTGATTGAGCTTGTATGTGCAAATTAGCTTATGTAATGGTGGGTGATGCTTACAAGAACTTTGGACCCCATGTGTTTATGTATTGAACAACACATTAAAAGAAATTGGGAAGACAAATCTAGTGAAGCAAGTGTTTGGGAGAAGCTAGAGATATTTAGATGTTTATTTTCTATCACCACACCTCACTCTCTTTATGAATTTCTTGAAGAAGGATTTTTTCAAACTTGTAGATACTAGATGTGTTGGTTATTCAATTTTGTTAGGGAAGATGGTTAAGGTGTAGGATCCTCAATAGAGTGGATGGCCTAATCCAAACACAAATGAAGGAAAAATTGTCAAACAAAATATCCTTGATGACAATTGGTGGTTTAGTGTGGTAAGAAATCATTGATTTTGTCTTCTTTTTATTAAAAAAAATTAATATTTAATTTTTATAAGTTTCTAACTTCTTATTTCAGTCACATTCTTTGAAAAAAAAAATTGTTTACAAATATGAACTTACTTTATCTATCTTATTGTAGATGTCCTTAGATGTGTTGATATACTTTCCTAGTTATGGAGAGCTTTATGAGACATTTGATAACATATTTGGGTAGATTAAATAAACAATTTGTGATAGGAATCCCGATTTGAAATCATATGAGCAACATATTAAGCCTATAATGATGTAGTGTTAGAACACTATAAACACCCCATTCCATATGGTAGCCTTTGTTTCAAATCCCAAACGGTATGCACAAAATGTTGAGAAGTTGTTTTCTTGTGAGGATTAAGAGGTGAGAGAAATGCAAATGAAGGCTTTTCAAAAGTTGTATTCAAGTGAGGAGTCAACTTTATTTTCACACGCAATGACTTGCTTTTACTAATATTTATAGCTTAATGTTCAACAAATTAAAGACAAAGATATATAGAGCTAAATTATCTCAAATTAACCCTATTGGATGGTGCACATGGCATGCAAAGTATACACCAGAGTTGAAGGTGCTTTCCATTTTCTTTCTTTCAAAGATGGTTAGTTCCTTTGTTGCAAAGAGGAATTGGCCAACATATAATTTCATCCACTATAAAGAGAAATAGACTTACCTCTAAATGGGCAAAGGAAGTTGGTGGCCATGTATGGTGCCTTTTGACTTTAGATCTTTAGAATATATATGATTAACAAACTCCAACTTTATGATGGGATGTTGATCTTGAAGATGCCAACTACATCAATGAGGAGACACATGAGGAATTGGTCAGGGTTCATTTGAATGAGGCAACCCCTTATAGTGATCGCGACTCAAAGTTTGATTTTGATGTAGTGATGGCAGGTATGGATTAGGGACAACATATTTATTATGTTTGTCATTTTGTAGTTGAAACTAGCAACCTTTAGGCATTTTGTTGTATTTAAATTTTTTATATAATATTAACATATTACATGCACATTGACAATGAATTATTAAAATAATTAGATTTTGTTAATTTGTTCAACTCTTATAATACATATGATGAATGCCTAATCAATGTTATCATATGGAATTTTGAAAATTTTCTTTTTTTTAAATTAGTTGCTTGCTTTGTTGTTTGTTGTCATCTATCCCTTGTTGTCCCCTAAAGTAGGCCATTTTTTTATACCACAAATGTGTCCCCTTTAACCTTGTCATCCCCTAAATAGTCCAAAATTATTTTGTACCCAAAATGTGTCCCATTATAATTGTCCTTGTCCCATAAACTTGTAGTAACGTAGATTACAATAGATGTTAAATTAATTGTGACTTTGAATGCAAATACTACGTTTAGCCCATAATGTGCTGACATATGCGTTGATGTGGTAAACCAAAATGCTTTTATTGTTAAATGTGGGCCTTACATTGTAGACTACAGTGAAGTGGGTCTTGCAGTTTTTCTCGTCATCTTGCTCTTTCGATTTACCAAGTCCTATGTATTGTTTAAACCAATCTTATCCTTATGCGTACTTACACTTCTTAATCTCTTTTTTAGTTTAACATTGTAAGTATGTCATCATCAAAGGGTTTATTTTTTTGGTTCACACGCATAAAAACTTTTACCTTGAATTGAAGTGTGTTAGTTTTTTGGCTTAGGTGGGTTCAAAAAAATCTTGTTAGACCACCCAAAAAAATACACATGCCTAAACTATAAGTAACAAGTACATATTGTTCAAATAAGGTTTCAAGTTTTATTTTTGTTTATAGGGTGTGTCCCCTTTAAAGTTGAAGGACAAATTTATCATACACAAATGCATTTTGTATTGTATTGAAAGGTGTGAAATAAAACACTAGCATGCCAAACTATTCAAAATTGTTTCCATGCTATCCTAAAATGTCTAAATGTATTGTAAAAATATAATTCAATCTTACTAAAATTGCTATAAGGAAATGATCATCAAAACCCCACAAAGACTACTAAGATTTTTTTTAAGGGAAAAAGTCGACCAAATTTTTAAAATGCATAAAATAACTTAAGATAGCTAAATTACATGTAATCTAAACAACAAGATATCATAATCCCCAACATAAAAATCCATCATTATATCAAAATTTCACTATTCATTATATTTTTTCCAAGTGAAACAATTTGAATCACATTGTTGGGGTTTCATAGCTCCAAACCAAAATATAAAAAATAAAGAAAATTAGTGACCTTTGGTATATTTCTAATAGCTAGAGTCTTGGGGTTGACTCAACCTCACTCTACTACTTCTCCAAGGATTTGATAAAGTCGCATATTTTTTAGTCCCTTCAAAAGTGCACAAAGAAGTTGAATTATAATTTAAAGCTTGTTTGAATTCTATGGAATTTTAAATCCCTCCAAAATAGTTATGCCTTTCCGAGAAAAATGGCAAATGTAAAAGCCCTTATTAAAAAAAAAGAAAATGTAGATGATTTCTATTATTTTATGTGAACTATATCTAAACGAGTTTGCACATAATGTCACAATTCACCATAGACGATCTATGCAATGTTGCACTGTCCTTGTACTTTGTCCTTGAGATGTGCTCAAGGTTTATGAGTGAACTCCTTGAATGTGTGTGGGGGTCGCATATGTGATGACATGGTGTATATTGATACTTTTGTTATAAGGGGACTTGGGATCATGTTTTGTCTTTTAATGGATACAAGAGAATTGCCTCGAGAAATATTAATTGGACCTTTTCATATGCTTTTGTATTGCACTCAACTAGGGTATTGCTCCCTTAGCTAGTGAAGGAAACTTGTCGAGTTATAGAGGGCCTTTGTCCTACAATGGGAAAATGGATGCATTGATAAATGGGTGTTTCCAACTAGATCTTGTGAAATGTTGATATTGGTCATAGAATTTGTGTTGCCACTATGAAAAACACATATCATTGATAAGGACAACAACTTACACTCCAAGAACAATAGTTTTCTCTTAAGCTAGTTTTGTGTATTCCAATTCACATTAATATTATTCTTTTCTTTTAAAGGAGCATTATTTTTCTCTAAAATGCATCAGTTAAGTTTACAAAATAATTTTTATATTTTTTTCATCTTAAGAGCACTTATTTATTTTTTAAATCCTAGTAGTTAACATTTTATTACAACAACCTACATGTAGTGAATTGAATTGCAATGTAGTGGTTTGCATTTTCAAGAGGTAGTTTGGACCAAGGATGAACTAACTGAATATCAATTATATTTGCACCTTTTTCTTTCTATTCCTAGGAGTTGATGAGTTTTGTGACTTATGACCTAGTAGCTTTGCCAAAATCTAGAAAACATAACAAGATCTTTTACCCAAAAATAAATCTTTTACCCAAAAATAAATAAATCTTTTACCCAAGCCCTAAAAATTTATCTATAAAGCTAAGAAGATGATACAAACCTTGTTTTTGAGGTTTTTTAAAGAAAATGGAAAACATAACAAAGAGAAAGGAATGGAGAGGGTTGATATACTCTCACAATGGCTCCAATCTTCAAAAGGTGCATTTTTGTCAACTTCGTTATAAGGGAAGTTGCAAAAACAATAATATTGTTGACTAGAATTGCACCTTTGCACCTTTTGCAACCTAGATTTTAAAGGGACTAGACACTAGAGGGGAGGGGCATTTGATTCCTAAATATGCACTCAATTGGAACCTGATGATGATTCAAGTGTCTGATGAATATGCTAATAAGAAAAGCTAGATAACAAAATCTCCATGAGTCAATGACAAGTAAAAAATACTACTTATAGTAGTTAAGATACAACATTTAAATTCATTGATGTGTACATATGTATCCTAAGTTTGAGCAATTTTAAACTTTCATTGCTGATTTTGTTTGCGAATAAAAATCCGTTTAGCTTTGCATAGTGATCCCATTATGAAAAGATGGTGGAGGCTACTACTAAAGCTTACTTCAAGCTATATGCTTCCAACAAATTGAGAACCAACTTGTTTGATATGTCCTTGAGGAAAGTGGACAAAAATATGATATTAGATTTAAAGGCCAAAACCATAAATAAAGTATGGTTGTTCACTCACTATGAACAGTGAGACATGTAGGAGCCATAATACTTTGCAACTATTATCTAAAATTACATGATATTTGTAGACACATAAATCTGTTCACTTAATTAAATGAATATTTAGTATTTATTTGATTGTTTAACCATCAATCAATAATTAATTAAATTAATTCATCTTAACCCTCTTCTCCTATTAATTAAATAAATTATTCAATTTATTGATTTAATTCACTTAACCAAATTTAGACCATTAATTAAATAAAAAATTCATATTTGTTTAATTAAATCTTCTCTCACATTTAAATATTTAAATCCCCCAGAACCTCATCTCTCACATTTAAATAAATTAACATTCATTTAAATCATCTGTATCCTCCACCCACTTGCATTTTCCTACAAATGCAAGTTGCACAACTATTTTAAATAAATAAATTATTTATTTAAAATCCTATTTATCCTCACCCACTTGAAACCTTTAATGGCTTCCCTTAAAGTCTTCAAACGTAATGGCTTCCTTCTAGAGTCTTCTCAAGCCTTTGATGGTTTCCCTTAAAGTCTTCAAACTCAATGGCTTCCTTCTAGAGTCTTCTTAAGCCTTTGATGGTTTCCCTTCAAGTATTCAAACTTAATGACTGCTTTCTAGAGTCTTCTTAAGCCTTTAATGGTTTCCCTCAAAGTCTTCAAGCATTTAATGCTTTATCTTCCTTTTTCTCATATAAATATATTAAGATTTATTTAAATAAAATCCAAAATTTACATTCACATTTAAATAAATTAATATTTATTTAAATATCTATCCAAATGTAAATTACACCATTTAATTGAAATAAATGATTTTATTTCAATTGAAAATCCCAAAATTCCTCCCACTTGCATTCTCCTACAAAATCCATTTGCATGCCTAAATCCCTTCTAGATTCTTCTAACTCCTTCTAATTAGCCTAATCCTATCCTAATCATTGTCACATTCCTAAATAAAAGGAAGTCACTTCTCAAAAACCTCCAAAGTCTCTAATAACCATTAAAGGTTTCATGTCTTCAAATGGTTAACCTCTAAAATCTTCCAAACCATTAAAGGCTCTTACATAACCATTTATGGTTAACTCACCTTTTACCTTTGGTTAGAGACTTTCCTCTAACTTAACCATCCTTTTGACTCATGGGTTTCTTCAAAGCATTTATTTCTTTGACTAAGGTAACCATTTAATCCTTGCACATTCATTTATCCCTTGGATAAAAGGAATATCCATTAACCTAACCCTAGAACCCCCTAGGTTAACCATCATGTCCCCTCAAGCATTTAATGCTCCTTATCTCTCTTCTCAAGCCTCCTCATGGTGACACTTGTCAACATGGGATTGGGTTGAAAGTCTCACAGGGATTGAATATCTTTCAATCCTAACCGTTGTTAAGATTGCTCAATCTTAACCCTTCATTTCCCCATTTCTTCTATAAATAGAACCCTTCTCCTCAAGAAAAGAAGGAAGCATTAGAGTATTGTTACTATACTGGTATTAGAATAAAGCTTTTTCATAGCATCACTACCTGCACTTGCATAGCATTTATTTCTCACATCCAACCATCTTGAATCTCCATATGGCATCCATGGCTAGTGCTAAAAGCTGAGAGCTACACTCATTTGGGACTTGGAGAGGGGAGAAACAAGAGAGAAGCATCAAAAGGCATCATGGAAGCATCTTAAGGAGGCTCTTCTCCTTCCTTTTATTTTGTTAAACTTCTTTCATGATTTTTTAAATCTCTTTTGATATGTTTGGAATGGTTTTTAGTTCTTTATTTTGGTTTTATGGTTGAAACTAACCTATTAACATTGAACTTTGTTGTTGCTTTGTCCCCATTTCCATGACATCATTTGGTGAACCCGACGTGAATCAAACACTTGTGTAACTTCCAGGACATTTTTTTTAGGCTTGTGAGCCCACCATGTGCACTAACTTTTTTTTTGAATGTTTTAGTTGCAGATTTTCTAATTTTATCTGTGCAGGTTTTGGAAGGAGTTAGTTTAAACATTTTAATTTTTTTGGTTTAAAACTTCATCTTTCTTGTTTTTCACAAAGGGATAAAAATAACTTCACTTTTTTTATTTGGCGCAACTAAAACAAACTCACCTTTTTCATTTGGTGCATAAAAAAAGAACTTCATCTTTCTTGTTTTTCACAAAGGGATAAAAAGAACTTCACATTTTCTATTTGGCGCAATTAAAACAAACTCAACTTTTTCATTTGGTGCATAACAAAGAACTTCATCTTTCTTGTTTTTCACCAATGGATAAAAAGAACTTCACATTTTCTATTTGGTGCAACTAAAACAAACTCAAATTTTCATTTGGTGCATAAAAAGAACCTCACATTTACCTTTTTGCTACAAAGGATACACGACTTTATTTTTGTTGACCAGGTTTTATTTCCAAAAGTTTGTCAAGTGTCAAACATTTTGATATCTTGGTTAAAAAGAACACCATATCTGTTGGAGCAACATCTCCAAATGGTTAGATCACATTGCAATGAAAATCAGTTAAAAAGAACAAGTGTTTTCAGTGATTGACACACTTGTGCAAAGTTTGTCAAGTGGTCCTACTTCTAACACACACTATCCTCTCCCTTGGCTTTCGTGGTCCTGGGTGCAAGAGAAAAGTGTTAGTAACACTCAAAATTTTATCTTTTTAAGAGAGGTCTGCTAAGAGATACATCACTCTTGGGAACGACCTCGCATGGTAAATCCTTCGAGCCGCTATAGAAATCAGGTGTGAGCAAAAGTTGTAGCCTTGGGTAAAGTTGTTCCTACAGTGTAACTTGCTGAAAGGACAAATGGGCCCCACCACAAGTTACAAGGCTCTTAAGTGAGTCATTGTAGAATGAACTTATGTCCAAAAACATTGAACATTACTAGACACCTTTTTACATAGAAACCCACCCGTTCTATTGATTGAGGATATTTGTGATAAATTTAGTGCAAGACCATAGATGGTTCTGCTCCCAAGATACTCACCATACATATTTCCTTCAGTAGAAATAGGGATTTTTGAAAGGCTACTTGTAGCTTGATAAAAGTGGTGACTCCCCTATCATAGGGATCATTTATCTGTTATGCTCGTACAAGACTTAGTAGATCACATCCTTACCTGCTACGGCGAGATTCATAAGGTATGTAGTACCAAAGTTGAAGAAATATCAAGATGTGGGCTGAAATTATCGCAACTGGCCATTTGACCTTAAGGATAAAGTGTGTTTGAAGTGTCTTCGTTTTGTGTCAGACCAGTGATAAATTGAGCTAACTTCAAGCTTTTTGGAAAAACATACAAAAACATTTGAAAAAGGGGTCAAAGAGTTCAAAGATTGGGTTGATTTAGACCCACACTTATTTGTGCCGTTTGAGGCAACATTATTGTGTTTGTGTGCTTTTTCTGTTTTCTTGTCAAAGAAAATCAAAACCAATTCAAAAACAAGTATTCATCCAACACAAAATTTTCAAAACCAACATTTGGCAAAAATCAAAACAAAGTGCAAACAAGATATCAAACTATATGACCATCCTTCACATTTTAAGAAAGAGGAATCTTCATCAACATATCAATTTGAAGAAAAGACCATTGAACTCAAAGGCTTTCATCAAAAGAAGGAAATTTTTCTATCTCAATAGACAATTTTTTGTCTCACACAGAGCCTTCTTGTGTCATATGCGTCTACATCTACAAGGAAAATCCAACGAGTTTGATCAAGAGTCTTTGAACAACAGAGCTTTTACTCAATATAGAGCTTTGAGTTATCATAAAAATAATAAAAACAAAGGAGGCAAAATCAATCCTACCTTCTTTCCAGACATCTGCATTACATATAACATAGCTCGAGAAGAACCACCAACCCCCGAGAGAGAAGAGGAAGAATTTGTCCCATATGTAACACACAATTTTTATTGAAGTTAACATTCCATCCATTCTCACATTCATATATCATCAATCCATTCCAACTCTCGAAACATAAAGAGGTCTTGTCCTAAGTTCTTTTTAGATATTGCTTGAATCAAAACAACCTATCACTCTTTAGAGTGTCTCTACATCTAGGATAAACTCATCCTAAGAGGCATTTCTACAGAGGTTAAAACTAGTCTATGAGTGCATCCTCTCGTTACTAGGTAGCTTGGTCTGTAACACATCTCAGACCTTACTATACCTTATCATATCAAACATTGTTAAACACAACAAGCAATTCATAAGAGAACTTTGGTAACATCAAACCTTTAGTGTTAGAGATCCATATGCTAAACACTTCACCAAACATTTATCTGTCATTCCATCATCAAATCATAATCATTTTCACCAAACTTATACAACAACTTTCAAACAAAATGGCTCAAACCAGATCAAGGAATAGACAACTCGAGATCGAAGAGGAAGAGGAGGAAAATCTCAATGAATTCCAAGAAGCCCTTGGAGGAAATGCAAATGATGAAAATCCTAGTACTTCCACTCCTAAAGCAATAGAAAGGGCAAAACAAAACCCCCTCTTCAATCGAATTTTTGATGAAATCCTCAAAAACAACGCTGGTGCTCATTTTTTGAGACTTTCTCAAGAGGGAACCAAACTACCCTTTGATTTTGATACCACACAATTACGGCAAGCATCAGAACACCATAGTCGTAATGAGGGTGGAAGAGGTCGAGATAACTTCATATATGACCTTAATCAAGGAAATCCCCCACCTCCTCCTCCTCCTAATGACATTGACATGTTGCGGCAACAAGTCGAGAATCTAGCCCAACAACTCCATAGTGATGTGAAAACTACCCAGTTTTCACTTAATGATATTTGTCCCTATCCCTTTGATAGGAATCTACACATGTCACCTTTTCTACGAGGGTTTGAAACACCTAAGTTCAAAAAGTATCGGGGAAAAGGAGACCCTCGAGATCATGTCAAGGAATTTCATTCAGCTTGCCTAGAGTGGCATATGAAGACACATATCTAATGCACCTCTTTCCTCAAAGTTTGGGGGGAACAACCACACAATGGTTTTCCCGACTAACAGGTGGCATTAGGACATTCGAAGAACTATTCCAGAAGTTCATTGCAGATTATTCACACAACATAGAACACGATGTCACCATGGTAGATCTGTGTAACACCAAGCAAAAACCAGGGGAACTATTTTCAGCTTTCCTGCAACATTGGAGACAACTATATAGTAGGCGTTCTCTTTATCTACTCGAATGAGAGCTAGTGGAAATATTTATTTCCAACTTGAACGATGAAATGGAATTCCATCTAGACATGAAAGGCACATAGTCCTTTAATGACATGATCACCAAGGGTTTAAAATGTGAACAAACCCTCATCAAAAAGGGGCTTATCAAGATATACAATGAACCAAAAGATGCCCTCACCCGCGCTTCAACAGTGATAAACCTAACTTCTGGAATAAAAACAAAAACATCATCAATGATGGGGTTGTAGATGCAAGGACTATCAAGAGTGCACAACCTATGGTCTAATTTGTTGGGCAAAACCCCCCTCATAAGAACAACATGGTTGCTCCCCCGCCAAATCGAGGACGCAATGTACCGCAAGAGGAACTGAGACAACGACAACAAAATTATAAACCAAAATGTACATACACTCCCTTAGGAGAACCTATTGAAACAATGTTACGTCAATTGGTCTCTTCAAATCTGGTGACCTTACCAAAGACATCTAATTACGAACCTTAGCTCAAACCTCCATGGTGGAGAGAAAATGAACATTGTGAATTCCATCAAGGGAAGGGGCATAAAAAAAGTAACAGTCATAGATTGAAAGATCTTGCCAGGATCTTATTGACTGAGGAGAGATTGAAATTGAAGGACACGACCCAAAAACCTCAAATAATGATCATCTCATGTTCAAAAATCTGCTTCCATCACAAGATCAAAGGGGTCCTTCCACTTCAGAATGAAACACAGATACTAATGATTATACGCGAGCTGCCTATAATTACACTACAAATCACCTAAATAATGTCGATGAACAAATTGCAACCATTACAATCAAAGATCCAAACCATACCTGCAATGTAGTTACATGTTGTAGCAAGATCACCATTAAAGCAACTCCACAAGGCACAACCTCCATCCCGAAGCAATATAGCCTCGTGGAACAGTTAGATAAGACGTCTGCACTTATATCCATCTTAGAGCTTTTGCGCCTATCCCCGTCTCATAAAACAATCTTGGATCAAGCTCTCCTAGAGGTAATAGTCCCTGCCAATCTAAATACAAATCAATTTCAAGCTATGGTTGTTAGTTTGAGGTCATCACCATGTCTCACTTTCTCTGAAAGTGACAATACATCCTTCCAACAACCTCATAACGCCTCAGTCCATATTGAAGGATTTATCAACCAACATAGGATCAAGCGAGTCTTGATTGACAATGGAGCAAGCCTAAATATATGTACATTAAAATTGGTCACAACATTGGGATATGCAGTTGAATCAGTGGACCCCCACAAAAAGATAACCATAAAAGCTTATGATGATGCAGTGCGTTCATCCAAAGGAGCAATTGTGTTACCAATCCGAGTGGGCCCAGTGGTGAAGCACATCATATGTCAAGTTCTGGACCTTCCTCTACCGTACAATTTGTTGTTAGGAAGACCTTGGATACACGCCATGTAGGCCATTCCATCCACCTATCTCCAGTGTATCAAGTTCCCTCATAATGGTGTAGAAATTACAATCCTGGGCGATGCAAATCCATTTGCATATTGTAACAATATCAACCATCAGCAAGAGATTACCATTCCCAACAACAAAGAAGTTATCCCATCCACATCATACGTTAGTCCAACCTCTCTTTCCAGTTCAAACACCACTATACCCAAGCAAGAGAAGCTAAAAATGAAAATGGCAAAGGAAGGTCCTGAGGAATACAATCTAAGCCAACTCTTTTGTGTGGGGCAACTACCCACTTCTCCTAGAACTCATGGTAAACCTCAAAGGTTACTTCAAACACCATTGGTCAAGCCAGCATGCACTTTGGTGCCTTTTATCCTTGGAAAGAGTCAAGAAGAAGAGACCAGAGATGAGGACTTAGCAGAATGGATCTATAAAGATCCTATCACCACGGAAATCCCACAAGCTAAGCTTCCCACGGATCAATATGGAAAAGGCCTTCTCATTATGAAAAGAATGGGCTATGATGGTCAGAGTGCTTTGGGAACTTGTAAGCAAGGACAACATGAGCCATTGTAGCCTAAATTAAAGCCTAAAGATAACACTGGATTAGGCTTTCAAAAGGAGACTCTTCCTAAGCTTGAATTCAAGGGGAGACCCAACAAACCTCTATATCAGCCTAATACTCTAAAGAGGCCACCCTGATTATATCAGCAACACCAAGAACCACACCAACTGCCCTAATGAGGTTGAGAATCCCAACAATACTATCCACAACACCAATCATCCCACCAATCAAACCAACAACTCCATCAATAGTAGCAACTGCATCAACAACACCATTAGTAGTATCAGAACCCCTAGCAGTATCGACAACACTGATAATTCCATCAGAAGTAGCAGATTCAACAATGTCGATACTCCTAGTATCGGATTCACTGATCCCAGTAATCCTCCCCACAGCACCAACCATTCCATCTCCAAAGGTACATCAGTCGATCACACCTGCAGTGTTTAACTCAAAGGATATCCTAGTTTGGTATAGTAATTGAATGTTGGAAAGTGACTCAGAGACCAACTCACATGAGTGGGAATTTGATTCCGTCCAGATCAATACTTCAGATGAGGAAGACGCATCACTACCTCCACCTCGCAAAGAAATCCTTGTTTACGGAGAAGCGCAGATTAAAACCTCTTGGGTTCCTGAACTGGAAACATCTTCCACATACCCTACGTCACATCCTACACCTAATTCTGATAGTGAGAGTACTATCAATGACCTTCACCATGACGTCTTGACCCTCACTGACACATCTTATGAACTTAACCTGATCGATGAGGTAATGCCCATTATCCGTCCTAAACTCATCGAATGGAACCAACCAAATCCCCTATGCCTTGACCAATTCCAAAATGATGAGGCGATCATTGACTTTTTGGAACTACGGGATAACATACCAAGCGGGGATCACAAAGCTAGATTCACCATCGAACTTAATAGTGCAACATACTTTGGGGCGGATGCTAAACCTTTCAGCTACAAAAATATTTCAATAAAACATGGATCTTCCAGTGAAAACCACATTGTGGCAGTGTTTAATCCCAAAAAAGTAAAAAGAAAGAGCGTATTCAATGGTGAAAACCTCTCCGAGGTACCTAAGGATGAAAGGTTTGACATCTTCCCCTCTAGTACAAATCAGGAACGATCAACGATCCTTATTGAGGAAACAAAAGAATTCAATGTGGGGACCCCTGAGACTCCTCACCACATACTTCTGACATCTCTTTTAACTTCAGAGGAACAGCCTAAGTTTGTAGAATTCTTCCAAAAGCATCAGATCAACTTTGCATGGTCATATGCAGATATGCCCGGTCTCGATTCTAATTTATTCATGCATCTCCTCACCATGGTAGAAGGAGCTAAGCCTATCAAATAGAAGCTTCACAAGATGCACCCCTAGATTGCAGTACTAGTCAAATCAGAACTTAAGAAACTCCTGGATGTTGGTTTTATTAGACCAATTGATTATGCAGATTGGATCTCCAACATTGTACCTGTCGGCAAACCAAATGGGGGCATCGGTATCTGTATTGACTTCAAAGATCTAAACAAGGCATGTCCTAAAGATGACTTCCCCCTACCAAACATTGACATGATCATGGACCTAACAAAAGGACATGCCATGCTTTCTCTCATGGGTGGCTTTTCAAGGTACAACTAGATAAGGATCGCACCAAAGGATCAACATAAGATAGCCTTCACATGTCCATGGGGAACATACTATTGGAATGTAATGCCTTTTGGTCTAAAGAATGCAGGGGCGACCTATCAAAGAGCAATGACCACCATCTTTCATGATATGATGCATACCATAATGGAGGATTATGTTCACGACTTACTGGAAAAATCATTAACAAGAGAAGGTCATCTAGAAATATTAGAGAAAATATTTGACAGACTGGAACAATATCATGTTTGACTCAACCCAAAGAAATGTGTCTTTGGAGTAACCTCAGGGAAGCTTCTAGGATACATTGTCTCAAGCAAAGGCATTGAGGTCGACCCAACAAAGGTTAAAGCAATCATGGACATACCACCTCCAAGGAACATTAGTCAACTAAGGACATTACAAGGGTGGCTACAATCCATCTGAAGATTCATTGCACAACTGGCAAATAAGTGTCACCCCTTTACACACTTGTTACACAAAAACAACCGCTTTCAATGGGATGCTAGATGCCAACAAGCATTCCAGATGCTTAAGGATTATCTCATGAATACACCATTGTTGATCGCACCAGATCCAAGTAGGCCTCTATAGCTCTATATTTTAGTAACTAACACAGCATTGGGAGTACTACTTGCACAACATAATGCAGAAGGGAAAGAGTGTGTTGTGTATTATATCTCTCGCACACTGGTCGACTATGAATTCAATTACACACCTATTGAGCGAGCTTGGCTAGTAGTAATCTTGGCAGCCACTAAACTGAGGCACTACCTGTTAACACATAAAGTACAACTCATTGCAAATATCGATCCACTAAAGTACTTACTCAGCAAAGCAGCATTGATAGGCTGCTTGGCCAAATGGGTGATGATTCTAAGTGAATTTGACATCGAGTATGTGGACCGTAAGGCTATCAAGGGCCAAGTTATTGCAGATCAGTTGACTGATGCACCCCTCACAAGTGATCATCCTCTTGTTTCCGATTTTCTAGATGAAGAGATCTTCATGATCACAGCAACACAACCATGGAAACTATACTTTGACGGTTCCTATACTAGACATGGCTCGAGGGAAGGCATTCTGTTTATCACACCTCAAGGTGATAACATCCCGAAGTCTTACAGGCTAACTTTTCCATGTACAAACAACATAGCAGAATATGAGGCCTTCATCACAAGACTTCGAATAGCCATACAATGGAAACTGAAAGAGCTACAGATATATGGCGACTCCCAACTAGTCATTCGACAAGTCACATACGAATATCAGACCAAGGATGATAAACTCATGTCATACAAGCAAATGGTGGATAGTTTAAAAGCATCATTTACTACTATCACCTTTGAGCATATACCCAGAGATCAGAATTGAGTTGTTGACGCCATGGCTACCATTGCATCTCTCGTAGATCTTCCACATAATTCAACACGCTATGAGTTCTTGGTAGAACAACTTTGGATTCCCGCTTATGATATCCCCAAATTCGGGATGATATGTCACCTTGTTGGTTCTGAATCCCCATGGTACGGTGAGTTCTACACCTATGTCCGCAATCACACACTTCCTCCTAACCAATCAAATAACCAACACAAAACCTTCATTCGCCAAACCGCTCGATACACCATCATTGCTGAAACCCTATACTAACGCAGTCTTGATGGTACTCTCCTTTGATGTTTGGAATAGGATGAGACAACAAACGCCTTGGAAGAGGTACATGAAGGAAATTTGTGGGTACTGATGCTATGAAAAATCTCTATGCTAATACCAGTATAGCAACAATATGCCAGTGAGTTGTGCAAGTGGTCCATCACTAGCAAAGAAGATCATGCGTGCTGGATACTATTGGTTGTCTTGTTGAAATGTGGTGACTGGTCAGCAAAGTACTGTACACTCAGCACGTATCCTTGCCAGGGTCACTTCTCAGCCCCCAAAGTGGGCGAAGCCCGCTACGGGGGTTTGAGGGCGGTAGCCCCCGAGAAAATTTTTTTTGCCATTTTTTTTTGTTGATGAAAATTGACATTGTAATAAAACCCTAAAAAGGCCGACTTTGTTTGTTGCCCTAAAAACGCATGTTACAAGCGGCTGGGATGCTTAAGGCATTGGAATGTTGATGTACCTTTTTGTTGGATAATAAGAAAGATTGGACGGTTGTGTATGGTGGACGTAACCCATTTTGGGCGAACCACGTTAAATCTCTGTGTTATCTGTCTCCTATTTTATTCCTTTATCTTTTGTATTAAAATCTGCATATAATTGTTAGTTCACATTTGCTTCGGATTTGCTTGAAGCCCTAACACGTCCATAGAAAAAGACTCCTACTATTTTGTCATAAAATGCAAGAAATGCCAAGTTCATGGAGACTTGATACATGCACCAACACATGAATTGCAACCAATCACAACACCATGGCCCTTTTGTCAATGGGGACTTGACCTTGTGGGTAAAATTCATCCATCTTCATCCAACGACCATAAATTCATCATTACCACCACCGAATACTTCACAAAGTGGATTGAAATTGTTCCACTTACCCAAGTCACTGATAAGCAGATCGCCTCATTCATCCTTAATTACATCATATGCCAGTATGGTGTACCCATGTCCATCATCACAGATAACGAGCTTCCTTTAAAAAATCAAGATGTCCGTGAGCTCTGTGAGAGGTTTCACATCCAACACCACTTTTCTACTCCCTATTACCCACAAGGCAATGGTCAGGATGAAGCATCAAACAAGAACATATTAAGAATCCTCAAAAAGACATTCAATGATGTCGGCCATGATTGACACGTTCAATTAAGTCCAGCACTCTGGGCATATCGAACTAGCATTCGAACTCCTACAGGCACAACTCCCTATTCACTGGTCTATGGCGCAAAATCCATCCTTCCTATCGAGGTCAAGATACCATCTCTACGGGTTTCCTTGCATAATCTCATAGATGATGAAGCATACAGATTATCACATCTTCAAGACTTGGAGCTACTTGATGAAAGTCGACAAGCTGCATACAATCACCTCAAAGCCTATTAGTAGCACATGAGTAGAAGCTATAATCATCGAGTTAGACCTCATACATTTGAGGTAGGTGATCTTGTTCTCGGGGAGAATCCTCGTAACCAACCAAACAGTGAACATTAGGGAAAGTTTGAATCAAACTGGCTGGGTCCATATGTTATCACTGCTGTATTTGGGTTCAGGGCATATTAGTTGGCTACTTTAGAAGGAGAACCACTAGCAGATCCGATCAACAACATGCACCTCAAACAGTTTCATACATAAGCTGTACAGAGCATCAGGCTCCCATACATATCAGAAAAAAAACAAAAACATTCAGATAAATGTCCTAAAGAAAATATGAAAAAATCAAAATAGTAAAGAAAAATCATGCATCCAAACGGTGAACAACCACTCTGGTGGCACCTTGGGTAAGTGCAATGGTGAAAACCTGGCAAACATACGCCACTCATAAAGGCTATGGCTCCATTGTCTTTCAGACTTGTTGTGATCACATTCATTGCATCCACTCATCCATCATTCAAACCATGGCTTGTTATTGATCAACAATCAAGGATAGTACTTCATGCATCTTGCATCTTGCTTTTTCATAGTCATGTCTAAACTGGGGGCAATACTCTTAAACCTATTGATGGAAGTGGATTCTACATTAATTATGATTCATTGAGTTCTTCAATCAAAATTGTCTCACAAAATACCAAAAACATTCGAAAAATGTCACAAAATTCAAAAACATTCAAAACTATCTCACAAAATACCAAAAACATTAAAAAACACTCACAAAATCCAAAAACTTCATAAAACATCAAAAATCAATCAAAAACATGGCAACGCATAAAAAATCCATTGTACATACACATCGAAACAAACATCAAATAAACATTTTAAGCTACTCAAAATGATGATCACTTATCAAATCCACCAAATAATCAACACAGGTACGCACAACTGTCTTAACAAGGATGCATCCTTCCTTACCCAAAACAAAGACAAAGATAACATTTTATTTGACAAGAAAATTATGTTTAAGATATCAAGTACTTGGTCAGTTTGATAAGTTATTTATTCATTTATATTAGGTTCCTATGCTACTTCGGGATATCCACAAGTGATTAGAGTAGTCGGGATGGTTCCTAAGTATCGTTTTGTCTTGTTTTTCATCTGTGAATTATTCCAATGAAGTTCTGGGGCATGTACTAATGGTGTCTACGTGGGAAGTTCACTAAGCTACGTGATCATATGCAAAAATCTAGTCATAGATCACTATGGTTTGCTGACTACAACGTATACTTCAACCATCTGCACATGAACCAGAATGAAAGGTCCATATTCTTTATCTATACTATTTTCTTACAGGTACAATGCTCCAAACTTGGTTCCTATTGCCTCGTCCAAGATTGATACTACCATGCTTGATGATGAAAATAAAGCACTATGGATCATCATTCCATCTTATCTGTATATATTGCATTTTGTTGCATTCTATACATTCATACATAGTAATGACAATGGATACTCTATTTTCCTCTTCTTTCATAGGAATGAGCCATAGGTCCTCCATATCTTCTATCTAACATTGAATCCCCCCTCACCCTCCCCATCTCAATAATCATCATCACATACCCTACATCATGTCCCATCAACCCAATCAAGCCAATTACTCTGTCTACACAGATACATCGACTCCCACACACCTAGACTATCAACAGATACTCCGATCAAGTATCTTCGGGTCTCAACAGGTAATTGATCATGGTAATCCTAGACTACATCAAACATTTATTATAATGACCTAGTCTCAACGGGGCTACTATGATTCACCACAATCATCCATCACACACACACACTATCAATTGATCAACCAATCAAACACAATCACAACAGACAATTACATCAATTGTCTAAGTCTCAATGAGTATGTTGCTTCAGATACCTTGACTTCATCAGGCAATTACATCAATTGTCTAAGTCACAACAGGTCACTTTGATTCACTCACTTAGACTTTATCATGTCCAAGCGAACAACTGGCATCAACTGTCACACTTTGACTCGACCGAGGCAATTAAACTGATTGCACCAGATTGTCCAGCCAATTTTGATCAATTGTACAGTATCAATCAAAAATCATGCATTAACTTCGCATTGTATCTCTTGCATGACCTAAGGGTACTCATTGGCTTGCTCATTTCTCCGTTTTAACTCCGATTTCTTCCATTCTTTCATTGTTATTGCTAATTTCTTCTATTCTAGCTCCCCTCCACTTCTTGTTCTTTTTCGAGAGATCGCCCGATTTTTTGAAATTTTTTGGCCCACTCGAGGGGGCATACCACTCACTAAATTAACATTTATGGGGCATATTTATCATACCTATATTTCTTTCTTTGAAATGATGTGATAAAACCGCACCGTCTCAAAGAGGGGCAAATGTACACACATAAATCTGTCCACTTAATTAAATGAATATTTAGTATTTATTTGATTATTTAATCATCAATCAATAATTAATTCATTTTAACCCTCTTCTCCTATTAATTAAATAAATTATTCAATTTATTGATTTAATTCACTTAACCAAATTTAGACCATTAATTAAATAAATAATTCATATTTGTTTAATTAAATCTTCTCTCACATTTAAATAAATTGATATCTATTTATTTAAATCCCCCAAAACCCCATCTCTCACATTTAAATAAATTAACATTTATTTAAATCACTTTTATCCTCCACCCACTTGCATTTTCTTACAAATGCAAGTTACTATTTTAAATAAATAAATAATTTATTTAAAATCCTTTTTATCCTCACCCACTTGAAACCTTTAATTGCTTCCCTTAAAGTCTTCAAACTTAATGGCTTCCTTCTAGAGTCTTCTCAAACCTTTGATGGTTTCCCTTAAAGTCTTCAAACTCAATGGCTTCCTTTTAGAGTCTTCTTAAGCCTTTAATGGTTTCCCTTAAAGTCTTCAAACTTAATGGCTTCTTTCTAGAGTCTTCTTAAGCCTTTAATGGTTTCCCTCAAAGTCTTCAAGCATTTAATGCTTTGTCTTCCTTTTTCTAATATAAATAAATTAAGATTTATTTAAATAAAATCCAAAATTTACATTCACATTTAAATAAATTAATATTTATTTAAATATCTATCCAAATGTAAATTACACCATTTAATTGAAATAAATGATTTTATTTTAATTGAAAATCCCAAAATTCCTCCCACTTGCATTCTCCTACAAAATCCACTTGCATGCCTAAATCCCTTCTAGATTCTTCTAACTCCTTTTAATTAACCTAATCCTATCCTAATCATTGTCACATTCTTAAATAAAAGGAAGTCACTTCTCAAAAACCTCCAAAATCTCCAATAACCATTAAAGGGTTCATGTCTTCAAATGGTTAACCTCTAAAGTCTTCCAAACCATTAAAGGCTCTTACATAACCATTTATGGTTAACTCATCTTTTACCTTTGGTTAGAGACTTTCCTCTAACTTAACCATCCTTTTGACTCATGGGTTTCTTCAAAACATTTATTTCTTTGACTAAGGTAACCATTTAACCCTTGCACATTCATTTATCCCTTGGATAAAAGGAATAATCCATTAACCTAACCCTAAGCCAACCCCCTAGGGTAGCCATCATGTCCCCTCAAACATTTAATGCTCCTTATCTCTCTTCTCAAGCCTCCTCATGGTGACACTTGTCAACATGGGATTGGGTTGAAAGTCTCACATGGATTGAATATCTTTTAATCCTAGCCCTTGTTAAGATTGCTCAATCTTAACCCTTCATTTCCCCATTTCTTCTATAAATAGAACCCTTCTCCTCAAGCAAAGAAGGAAGCATTAGAGTATTGTTGCTATATTGGTATTAGCATAGAGCTTTTTCATAGCATCACTACCTACACTTGCATAGCATTTGTTTATCACATCCAATTGAATCTCCATATGACATCCATGGCTAGTGCTAAAAGCTGAGAGCTACACTCATTTGGGAGTTGGAGAGCATAGAAACAAGGGAGAATCATCAAAAGGCATCATGGAAGCTTCTTAAGGAGGCTCTTCTCCTTTCTTTTATTTTGTTAAACTTCTTTCATGATTTTTGAAATCTCTTTTGATATGTTTGGAATGGTTTTTAGTTCTTTGTTTTGGTTTTATGGTTGAAACTAACTTATTAACATTGAACTTTGTTGTTGCCTTGTCCCTATTTCCATGACATCAATACTAAATGTGAAGACTAAAACAATAGCCAAAGTATGGTTGTTCACTCACTATGGATGGTCAGATATGTAGGAGCTATGGTACTTTGCAATTACTTGAGGTTTCTTACTTTATCAATTGGGCCACTTTGTTATGTTGTAAATGACCATTTGTAAATACTCTTTATTTATGAAAAGTGTTATTTCCTATAAAATTGGTAACATATTTAAAGTAAAGTATAAGAATAAAACCTATTATGTTATTTCCAAGTGATTATATATAACACATTTACATCCTTATATACTTTTTAAGCCATAACTTAAAAATCTCTTGCTTTCTTGATTTCCTTTTTTGATGAAGTCATAAGATGATTTTTTATTTTTTCTTATCGGTACCATAAGATGACTTTTGTTTATAAATTGAGTCTAGTTCTTTCCACAATGGATGATAAAAACTCTTTTGTGTCGCATTTGCATTCATTTAGACATCAAGCTCTGACAAAGATTGTTAAAAATAAGCAATGCATGGGAGTTGAAAAGTGATTTTTATCTTCAAGTATTAGTCTTGCAGTTAAGCTAGTGATATTTGTGTTATGATTCTAAACACAATATATTTTGTTATTTAGGCCATTTTGTTAAAAAGCTTATATTTTTCACATAATAGTATGCTAGTGGTGTTAATTAGATGAGTAATTTCAGTAGGTGTTTTATATGAGAAGTTATTGGAAGGTTCATTGGACCATGTTATTTTGATTTTGCAATAGAGCTTGTACTTGAAGTTATCCATTTTGTTATACATAAGGATTAAGGGTTTACCCTATCTATATGATGAATCAATTCATTTTTATATATCAATATAATTATGTTTTATAACATCTTTTGAAGAAGTATTTCTTTCGATTGATTTTAACTTGGATGTGCAAATACAATCCACTATTTGGGTGTGGAGGTTTCCTCATGTTTATTTATTTGGGAGAAATCATGAGAAATTGAAGATATATGCTTTTATAAGACTCAATATACAATGCATTTGATAGAGGCCTCAATAAATTTACACTTAGATGTGGCATCAATTACGAAAGAATTAATTGTGAGGATATAAGTGGAAGATGTTTATATTTAATGTTGTGAAGTTTCTTTTTGTTGAATGATGATAACATTTGCGAGCTTTTCTTTTACAAAGAAAATATTTATTGCTATGCATTTTGTGATTTTTTTCTATATAACGAGTCTTCCATGTCTGATACTATGTGTACAAACTAAGAAAAATATTTAACTTCGATTTGATGAATCTTATATCCATTACAGAAGTTGTCTATAATATTGTCTTGGTTACTACATCTATTTTTACACACGAATAACTTTTGAATAGTTTATACTCTTTCAAGTGGCTTCATATGATTACATCCAAGTGAAGAACATAGAAGTAGAAAAAGAAGATGCATAGGCAAGCTTATGTTTGACTATTAAGATTTGGGGATAAATTTTCTCTAGGGGGAGGGCATGAAGTGTTCATCAAGATGACGTTTTTTTGTTTTTTAATGTAAATGAGCTATTTTGGTATACAGTCACATTTTGTCACATGATAGTAAGTAAAGTTTTTTATTAAAAAAGTAGCAAAACAAGGGTGTTGACCCTATACAAAGGCAAGCCAAGAAGGCTACATAGAACTGGTCAAGAACAAACCTTTGACAACAAAACCCAAAAATAACCATTTTGCAACACGTTAGCAGAGCAACTAGTAACCCACGTCAAGGGTGGGTAGAAGTTTCACTCACAACTCGAGGTTTAGAGTTTGGGAAGAAGAGGAAGAATGATCTTTCTTCCTACAACGAACAACAATCCACACAACACTATCATTTGGAACACCAACACAAGGGAGGAGGAATCCCCTTGGTGTGATTGTCAGCAATAGGAGTAGGATGTTAACCAGGCGACACATCCACCACTGATAGTAAGTAATGTTAGGTAGTAGTATGTTAGATCATTAATATTGGTAGGTGTCTTATATGCAATGCTACTAGAATGTTCATTGGAACTAGTCATTGTAATTATATAGTAGCTTGTATAAAAATCCACCTTTTTGTTATAAATAAAATTTAACCTTGTCTTGCATGAATCAATCCATTTTATTGTGAAAAAAATTGTGTTTGGTCACATCTACTATAGAAGAATTTTTTCCATTGTTATATTGAATCTAAAAGTGCAATACAGTTTTGGGGTGCACAAGAGTCCATATCTTTATTTAATTTGTTAAGTTATGCTTGCTTGATATACTGTATTACATAAAAAGACTTTTATTTATGCATCATTAAACTATCTCTTTTGTCTATTCTTACTTTGGATTTAATAATGGAGGAATTAAGGAGATTATATAATTGGATTCATTTATCACATCAACAAGTTATACAAGTTGCTTTGACTTTTGTACTACTACACTATCCATTTCAACTATTATTTATCTTGTTTTGACTAGAATAATTATTAGTTTTTTGGTCAAAGCATTTCTTGACCAAGATATTCATGGGATTTTTTTTATTTTTTTATTTTTTGCATGTTTTGACTTCTCATTACATTTAGTGACAAAAAAATATTGTTTACTTTGAGATGATAATGTACTACAATTTAGCAAACTATTTAAACACAAATCTTGTACTAGACGATGAGCAAAGTGCTACCACTTCTTGTTTTTATAGGTGAATTGGACCCAATATATATTGTTGTGTAATTATAGGGTCTTGTCAAGGGATGTTCTTTTACCAAGAGGGGCCTAGTTCTAATGTACTCTTTTTCTTCACAGGAGAGCTAATTTTAGCAATTGTCATTGTTTAGCAATCTTAGATTTTCATTGTCCATTCAAGATGTATTAATAGAATTGTGTAACATTTTTTACACCTGGTATATTTTTCCTTGTTACCAAATAGATCCTTGAATTTTGGAAGAGCATTCCTTGTTTGAGATAACAACCCTTCTCTTGAAAAGATGCCTAGTTTTGGTTGTAAATCTTTTTTTGAATGGGACTTGAATATGCTTTTATACAACATTATTTGAGAAGGATAAAGCTCGACATTTAAAATGCATTAACAATAGATTCTTCTAATTCTTGGGCTAGATAGATAATACAATTATTTGCATTCCCTAATAATTCACGCCTTCCCATGGTGAAATTAGGGATGCCCATCTATGTGTAGTTATTCCTTGGGATGATTCATAACTCATGGAGACTTTAACCATTGTGTATCATTTAGAAGATTACAATATCATTAAATGTCAAATTCTTAATTTTGTAATGTTGAATGAGATTAATTTGGGGCAATATTTCCACAAAAGGATTGAGCAACATTAGCTCAAAAGAAACTATTGGTTGGAAAACATGGCATAGGGATTATTTTAATGATAGGACATTTGGCTATTCAAACTTCATCTCAGGTCAAAAGATCCTTTGTTAAAAAAAGAACTATATTTGGGGAAAAATGAACAGATATAACTCATTTAATTAGATTAGAGAAAACTAATACCAATTTTTAGCTCCAACAAAGCACTAGGAAAAAAGGAGACTATAGCCAACATAGAATAACTCACAAGTAGCTAGCAAAAGACCACATATTATATTATAATCTAGTGACAATATCAATATAAAGCCTTACCAAAAGGAACCAAACTAACAAAACAAAAATGCCAAGGGAAGAAAATTATATTTACTTTCCTTTTTCTTTGTTGTTTTTTTTTCCTTTCTTATCAATAGTGTTGATCAGTTATTGAACCTAACATTCCAGAGTCTTAGTTCTATATTTTGTACATATCTTAATGAACCACTCGAGGCATGTGCTAATAGAAATTTCTAGAAATGACTTTGTAGTATCATTAGAATTATCATTGTTTGAGGAACTACCCTTTGGTTCTTGTTGAGGCCAAAGAAATTTAGTACACTATTATCATCAAGGGAATGCTTTGGCCAATTGACTTGTCATATTGAGCATTATCCATATGCCCATTAGGACCATTGTTAAGTCTTTAATATTTACATCTCACATTAACACAATGCCATTTCTTTCTTAAGATTGGTTGGAAAAGGGGTTCCTTCTACAAATTGTCACATAATCTAGGATTTTGTCAATCAAGTAGCCAGCCAACCCAAACCCACTCTTTATCTAGGATCTAGTTAATGGAAGACTCAATCCAACTCAAAATACCAAATTATTCATTGAAATGGACCTATCTAGAATAAAGGGAATATATAGAGAGTCTATTCTTAAATCTTTCAAACTTGCCCATATCGAACACAAGACAAAAGAAGAATCATTTACAAATTAAAATTCTATTATGCTCTCATGGCTAGAAGAATTAGTCCTTCCATAGGTGAACAAAGATAATCATCTTTCGAATATGTACAGTATATGATAGGGTCGAGTGATATTTAATTGCAATTTTATGTATGTGACAAGTGGGCTTGAAGACCCTCTCATCCTCGCTAGTTGGAGTTGAGTGCTATGATGAGGGGCTTAGTTGTAGTGCCCTCAATATTTTTTGCCCCTTATTGTTTGTTTTGGATACTTTTGTGTTGTTTTCTTGGTTGATGGTTTGGTGCCCATGGTATTGTAAAACCATCTTTCCTATGTACCTATTAATAGTTGTACATCCATAAGGGATTAAAGTAGTGAGTTTTATAGAGATTTCATAGGTACATAGGGGCTACCAAAATGCTATCAAATTAAAGGGATAAAGTGGCTTATGCGTGTACTCATGTTGAATATTAATATACTTGTGTGATGTGTTTATTTGTCATGATTTATTGATTTCTATTTTCTTGCATATAATCTCTCAAGGTTAACCGAGTGGTGCATTAATAAAAATCAAATTTGCATACTCTTTAAATGGATAACATTTATAATAATTTACCTTTTTTCAACAATAGTATATCTTAAGCTACAATAACAATAGTATTTGTTTCAAAAGGGTTGCCTGCTGAGGGTTTACTTAAATCTTCTAAGGGTTCTTGGGTCCAATCTTTGGATTATGAAGGGATTCCCTTCAGATGTAGAAGATGTTTTAAAACTGGCCATGCGGCTGCGCATTATGGTTTTGAGAAAAAGGCTATGACTGCCACTTGGTGGAAAAGCGCTTCTCATCAACATTATACAATTGAGAAGAAATTTGAACAACCTAAATTTTTTTTTGAGGTGGTTGCTTTGGAATCTCAAGATCTTGGGGCATCATCTCCAGATGTCACAATTGGTGGGTTGTTGCTGCTGCAACCCCTAATGTGAGAGTGAATGGGCCTCAGGATGCTAATTCTGGTGATAATGCTCCGACAATTAATTCTAGTGGCCCTTCTGATAAGGCCATGCCTTCAAGGAGGAATACAGATGATTTTTCTACGACTGTGGCCATTGGCTTTCATTCATAGGAAAATGGGGTGTTGGTTTGGCATGACATGGAAGCGCATGTGAAAGAGGGTTGGATATCTATTAAGGGAAAGAACGAAAAGTTCTCTAAGCCTTCTTTTGACATGACTCTCCACTCCCACAAGAGTAGCTCTACATATAAATCTTGATGGTTCTTGTTCAGGGGCTGGTTTTAGGCTGGCTGCAAGCTGTTCTTTTTGTAGCCTTGTTTTAGGGTGGTTGGCTACAAGTTATTCTTTTTGCAGTCTTTTTTCCTTGGTTGTCTATGCTTTCATGTTCCTTATGTTTGGACAACTTTCTGGTTGTGGGTTCCAGATCCTTTCAAAATCTTATTGTATAGGGTTTTGGGTCCCCTCAAAACAAGTTTTTGCTTTAATAAAAAAGAAAAAGAGCAGGATATAAGCATATAAGTACCTTCAATAACTTCATAGAATGTCAATCTATAACAATTCCTTATTTACACTAACTTGGGTAGAAGCATCCTCGAAAAACATGTCAACATATTTGCAAAAATTTCAGCCAAAACCTAGTAACTTCATCACCAAAAGGATAAACTCCCATTCGATCCTATCATATGTTTTTTCAAAATCAATTAGGGCCATGGAAACATTTTGGCTAAGAGTTTTTAAGCCGCAATATTTCTTCCCAACTAGTCAATGTACTTTCTAAAATACACCTTTCCAAAAATTCAACTTGAGAGGGAGCAATGATTTGAGGCAAGCCCTTGTAATATATTAAAGCAATGACTAACACAAATATTATACGAGACATTTAACAAAGTTATAGGCTTCCAATTTTTTATTTGAGGATAAATTTGATCACCATCTTGTTGATATTTTTACCCAATAGATTGGTTGAAATAGACTCTTTGTGAACCTCTATTATCCTAGGACCAATTCATTATTTATTCTTTGTGTAGAATACAACTAGAATATTGAATTCTAGTGCTTTTTAAATTTTTAGTGTATCAATTACAACATTGATCTCATAAGGAGAACATACCATTCAATTTATTTGAAATAAGATTGCTTAGTTTACAAGGCATAATTTTTGTAATGGCTTCTCTAGCATTTCCCCCCTACTATCTTAGAACCAAGAACCAATTCAGTCTTTATTCTTTTTGTAGAATACAACTAGGATTATTAAATCCTAGTGCCTTTTAAATTTATAGCGTATCAATTACAATGTTCATTGATATCATCCAAGGAGAACATGTTTCATTCAATTTATTTGTGTTGGTGTAAATAATTATTCATCATGGATATTATTACACTATACTTAGTTTACTTAGGAAATGCATTTTATAATAGTTTGGGTATGAGACACTTGGGTGTTTGTGCCATATTGGGATAGTGTGTGTAGGAGAATTTACACTTTTTATGGTGTGATCTTGTTGTTACACTCCACATTTAGTGGGTGATCCACCTCATGTGGACTATTATATTATTTCTCCTAATTAACCACACCTATTTCCTACCTACCCTTGTTTCCTATTGAGCCACATTTCATGTTTGTGTGCTCACATATCCATATAGCCTTGCCTATATAAGCAGGCTTATATTCATTGTATGTAATGCTTAATGATCCAGTTGATCATATTTTTCATCTTGATAGAATATAGTTTATTTCTATCATCTATTTTGTTCTCTCTTATTTGTGCTTTCCATTGCCTCTTGATCTTGGCAAAATCTCACATGGTATTAGAGCCATTAGAGTGTCATTGGTTTGCTAATTGAGAGAAATTGATGCTATTTGGTATTGTGTATTTTGGAGTTTTCTATTGCGAGTTATTATTGAAGCTTGATGGGTCAAATTTGAGGTTACCATTGGATTGAGGAGGTCCAAGAAAGTCAGTTTTGCCTTTTGTTTCATCCAAATCGGACTTCGGAGGCCAAATCTAGAGGCATTTGAAGTTTGACGCTGCGGCGGAAATTTTCCAGAAATTATAATTTTGCAAGCAATTTTCAAATAGCGATATCTCACTCATCCGGACTCGTTTTTAGGAGAAATTTTTTTTTGTTTTGGGGTAGAATTTTGTGATCTGTACAGTGGTGTAGAATTTTTTTGATTTTCGGATACAATTTTTTTGGAAATTGCAAAATCCCGATTTTTACAACTTTGGAGGCTTCGTTTGGGCTCATATGGACTCCTTTTCAGGTGCCGTTTTTTTTGAAAGCGCATATTTTTTCATCTACTTTCATAATCTACCATTTGTTTGTAGTGATTTTGAGTAAAAATTGTACTTTTATTATTTGGCCATTTTTGGCATATTTGGTACTTGCATTTTGCTTGGATCTCAGTTTAGATCACTAGCAGTATTTGTTGAAGTCTCTTAGATCTCATTTTGAGAAGTTGTAAATTGAAATCAGAAGTCTACTTAGCCTTGTTTTGCAAGTGACCTATCATACACACACTACATATAAAGTGCCAAAATCATCATTTTTGGGGGGTACTTTGATTGAGTTAATTTGGGGGGGTGTCTCTTATGCTTTTGTGCTCTTGTGTTCCTTCCTTTTTTGCTGCTATGGGTTCTTCTAAGTTTCCTCCCTTAACTCCTCATAATTATGCTACTTGGAAAATTGATGCATGGAGTAAACTTATGGAAAAAGGACTAACTCATTACATTGATGGAACTATTGTTGCTCCTACTGATCCTAAGGTTGATCCAGTTGGTCACTTGGATTGGCTCACTAAAAATATCATGGCAATTGGTACCTTAAGAAAGTATGTATCAAAGGATCTCATTTTTCATATTGAGAAGTGTACTCTAATCAAGGATGCTTGGCAAAAGTTTCAAGACTTGTATGGTCAAGTTGATGAGATTAGGGGATATCAAATTGATAGTGATCTCACCATGTTAGATCCCAAGAACTTTGATACTATACAAGATTATGTCACTAAGGCAAATGAGTTGAGGGCACAACTCAAAGATTGTGACATTGATAAGAAGGATACTCAATTGATATTCAACTTGATAGGCAAGCTTCCACAAGAATATGCAACATTTGTTTCTAGTTTCCAAACCCATAGGATGACAATGGGTTCAAGCTACACAATGCCTACATTTGATGCTTTCAATGAAATGTTGATGATGGAACAAACTAGGTTGATAAGCATGGGCATTCTTAAGGATTCTAAGTCTCAAGCATTAGTGGCAAATCAAGGGAACAAAGGAAATCAAGGAAAGGACAACTCAAACAAGAATAAATGGTAATCAAAGCCTAAGGACAAAGCACCATCTTCTCCACAACAAGGAGATTCATCCTCTTCCAAGAGGGATAACTCACCAAAGAGGGAGAGACCTACTTGTGCCTATTGTAAAAAGTTTGGTCATGAGGAGCGTCGTTGCCATTCTAAGAAGATTGATGAGCTCACACATATCATCAAAAAGCATAACATTGATTTGCCTAATGTCTACAAGAAGGATGATTCATCAACTTCCACTTCCTCACATTCAAAAGGAAAAGGGCAAGCATTCATGGCTTCTACAAGTGGGAAGACTCACTCTTTTGGGACAAGAAAAGGAAAAGCTCTATGTGCTACTACTAGTCATGATTCAGAGAGATGGCTTCTAGATTCAGGGGCTTCTCATCATATGGCATCTTCACAGTCTATGTTCTCTACATTTGAGCCTTGCACCATGCCACAGATTTTGATGGGCAATCATACATACATGGATGTGATTGGGAAAGGATCTATTGACATTGGGGATAACTCCTTCAATGATGTGTTGTGTGTACCCCACTTGACAAACAATCTCCTTTCCATCTATCAAATCACACATGGCGCAACTAAGAGAGTTGTGGAGTTCACACCTGAGTCAGTTTTCATTAGAGATTTGGAGACTAGAGCTATCATTGCGACTGGGGTGGTTGATCATGCATCTCGGTTATACTCCTTTTTAGATTTTGTTGATGATGATGATTTCACATTTGATGATTCTACACATGTTGATCACACTTCTTGTGATGGTTCATATTTTGAGGAGAACTTTGGGCACTTGAACATGGGGATTCTCACATGTGAACCCATTCTTGAGTCTTATATTTCATCTCCTCATATTGATATCACATCACCTATTGCACCTGATGATGCGGATAGTGCAACAGTTTTTCCTTCATGTGATTCAGTGCAGTAGGATATTCATTGTCTTCTAGCTTTAGATTCATGGGATGATTACTTGAACGACATTGCAGGTTTGTTTGTGGAATCCTACATTGTAGATTTGGGAGACATCATTGATGACATTCATCTTCTCTTTGATGAAGGTGATCCTTCTTTGATTATTGCGAGGGAACACTCTGACCCTCTTGTTCATTCTCTACATGATCATTCTTTCAAGGTTGACATGATTGTGGATACTTATGTACAACAGTTGGAGGAGGTCTCTTTATCTTTTGAGGAGACATGTGAGTCTTTGGGACATGTTCTACATCCATCTCCACTAGATCTTAGAGTGCCTTTTTCAGCAGTGTGGCATAGTTTACCACCTTTGGAGGGGGTATTTTTCAACATTGACATGGGGACACTTGAGCAGTTTTCAGAGATTCCTTTCATCATGAGTTTTCTTCATTCATCTTCCCTTCATGATTGGGGAGACTTCATGGATACACCTTTGGTTTTGTTTTTTCCTAAGGGGAGGAATGTTGTTTGACGTTTGTGGAGTAGTTTCTTCATACATCGAGCTTCTATCATTGGTGTAGATTCCACATTGAGGGGGGGCTTCCTAGCTTCTCTTCTTCTCTCATATGGGGGGGAATTTTTCCTCACATGGGGTTTTGTCCTTCACATACTTCTATGAGAGTTCTTTGTATCTAGTTTTTCATCTCTCTTTTGGGGTAGGGTTTTTTCCCATTGGGTTTTTCTCTCTTTCCCCACTTTGTGAGAGATTTCATTGCATTGGTTTTCATGCATTTGCATTTGTACATGGGTACCTAACATGGCCTAGTAGCCGGGACCCATCTTGCATTGCTTAGTTGTATTGTAGACTTTAGTGCATTCCCCTAAGTTGCACTTAAGGGGGGGTGTTGGTGTAAATAATTATTCATCATGGATATTATTACACCATACTTAAGTTTACTTAGGAAATGCATTTCATAATAGTTTGGGTATGAGACACTTGGGTGTTTGTGCCATATTGGGATAGTGTGTGTAGGAGAATTTACACCTTTTATGGTGTGATCTTGTTGTTACACTCCACATTCAATGGGTGATCCACCTCATGTGGACTATTATATTATTTCTCCTACCTACCCTTGTTTCTTATTGAGCCACATGTCATGTTTGTGTGCTCACATATCCATATAGCCTTGCCTATATAAGCAGGCTTATATTCATTGTATGTAATGCTTAATGATCTAGTTGATCATATTTTTCATCTTGATAGAATACAGTTTATTTCTATCATCTATTTTGTTCTCTCTTATTTGTGTTTTCCATTGCCTCTTGATCTTGGCAAAATCTCACAATTTGAAATAAGATTGTTTAGTTTATAAGGCATAATTTTTGTAATGGCTTCTCTAGCATTTCCCTCTCTATACCTTCATCCTTAAAGGTAAAATTGAGTTAATCAAATTCATAAAAAACACTTTTTATTTGATTTAAAACATTAAATGACACAATATCAACATTGATGGCAACAACCTTCTCTCTTATGTGTTTGAACTTAATGAACTTGAAATAATAGCTTGTAAATTTATCCCCTAGTTTAAAACAATTAAGTTTGGATTTGAGCTTAGCACATTTCCCTTTACACGACAATTCACATCTTAATTGGTGTTTGATACACATTACTAGCAATATAGGTTTTCATAAAAAATGGAGTTTTAAAGTTTCTCCTCAATGTTGATGAAATTCTCCTAAAGAGCTTTGTTTTTCTTAGCTATAAAACTAGCTTTATATTTCCCATACATCCTTAGAAACTTTCAAGCAACAACAACAAACTTCTCCTAACTCTCAAATTCAGAATCTAACTAATTCACCACAAAAGTCAAGTTCCAGATATTGATTAAAACCACTTTACAAGATTGGTCTTGTAGGTGAGAATCATTAATTTTAAATAATCCTTTTAAATGTTTGAGAGGAAAACCTAATGGAAGACACATGAAATTCCATTTCAATAGGGTAATGGTTAGAGAATATGGAAGGACTTGCACCATATTATTGTTAACAATTAGAGAGACCTATAAAAAACTTATGTCAAGGTGGAATCTATAAGTCTAGATAAAATTCATTTTGTTCCTTTTCAAAAATTGTTCCAAGTTTCAATGGGCCCTTGGTCTATTGGTGAAATTGAAAGTTTTTTAATGAGCCCGCTAGGGATCAAGTCTTGCTGAGTGTAAGACTCCAACATGAATAAGGGATGAGGTTGGGATCGTGCCTAAGGCAAATTCGGCAGAATGGACACGCCTTAGTCCTTGGCTCTTAGCCAAAGAGGTTCTCATACTCTTGTATCAGATAGCAAAAATGAAATTCTGGACAAACCTCCATCAAAAAAAAAATTGCTCTAATTAAACTAAACCTATTTACTCCTAGTCGTACAACATAACAGAGGATAAATAACATTATTCTTTTTTTGCTAATTTAAACTACTTGAAAAGTTCATTACCTTTCCAATCAAATCTACAATCCCCTAACTTATCTTCTTTGCTTTCTAATATGTTAAAATCACCCACAAACAACAATAAAATGTTAGATAACTGATTTTCCATCCAATTTAAAAAACCAACCCTTTCTTTATAGGCATTACCTAAGCATATGTGAAACATACAATTTTTTTTTACCATGCATTGCAAGCACAATCCAAACAATTCTATTACATGGAGAACATCCATAATCCACAAAAAAATTATACTATTGAGGAATTCTTAATTTTAGGGTTTTCAAAGAAAAATTGAAATGTAGTTTAAACTTTGTAGGTTTTTGCAAAATCTAAGTATTGGGGTTTTAATAAAACTTTACTTTTAAGTTAAATTAAAAGAGATTGTTAGGCTTTGAATTTTGTGTGTTGATATATCTCTGATGTGCAATGACCAATATTTAGAATTTTGTTTTATTAAATAACCATAAGTTGAATGGTCAAAATTTCAATATACGAAGTCATGAAATAGTCACTATTGTTGAGTATCAAATGTGTTGTAGAGCACAATTTAGACACAAACTAGATTAATTGACAATTCAAATGAGTTTGAAAAATATTCCATAGAAGCCCTATTACAACTCAATTTTTTTTTTTATGTTTGATGATTTTATCCCCAACGTCCATAAATCCATGTTTATTAGTACATTGTGAAGATTTTGAAAGACAATTATCAAACTTCTAACAAATGTCAAATTTTGTATTTAAAAAATATATCATTTTTCTATTAAATTGCATTAGAATGGCTCTTTGTTAGAGCATCTATTCAAACTCAATGATGTTAGGGATTAACTTGTTATGATTAACAAACTAGTAGAGGAGGAAGATATGGTTGCTTTGATCATCACAATTTTGTGTTTCTCCTTTGACAATTTGTGGAATTTTTCAACCTATTGATGAAAAGCCACTTTGACCTTTGAAAAGGCCTTCACATCTATTTCAAGAGTAGTGTTCATAGGGATAAATAAGTGAAGCTCCTTCTAGGAATTTAGAAAATGTCCTTGTCACTTAGTTTCATGGTACAAATTATAGTTATCCTTTACTTCACACCATAGAAAAAGGTGCAATGATTCGGCACATTAAGAAAGGTTGCCAAAAAAGAAAATATGATCCAATATTCTACAAGCCACAAGATGAAGTGAATGTGGTGGTTACTATTGAGAAAAACCATGATTCAGAGTTTACACTAATGAGTTTTTTTTAAATAGTGTTAACAGAATCGTTGGTTCTTTAATCTAGACACTTCACATGCTAAAAGGATAGTAGTTTAGGTTAAATGTTGATGATAGTCAAAGGGGTTTTATTTTTCTTGGTGATAAAAAGAGGAATAAATGATGTAAAAATTGAACTCAATATTAAAATTTTAGTACAAAATACTAGGTATGTTCCTAGTTTGAACAAAACTTACTATATTAGTTTTAGTTTAATTTCAAGGGACAAAGTACTTTGTTTTTTTATGTGAAAAAGGATAAAATAATATATCTAGACACTAAGCCAAGCGATGTGTATAAAGGATTATAGAAAATTATTGATCTTATTTTTCATGCTACAATGTAGGAAACTCAGTTTAGTCATAAACATAAGAAGGCCAAATAGAAGCTAGTATTATATGCCATTGATATATGTACTTTCTAATTGATAAGGTCTATCAATGTGCTAGCCAAAAGGTGGTCCTTCAACACTTATTTAAATCTATATTAAAAAATTGAAGGTGTTTGTTAGAGGTTCAGCCCCAAAAAAATTTTCTCTAGTTGATATGTTTTCTTCATGCATTTGCCCCTTGTGTTTTGTAGACCTCAATGGTATTTTGAAAGTAAGCACAATGATGAATTTGCAAAATGAGATGTACTACCTCAAAGGATAGGAAATCAATTGATCATTTTGTTGCAAAACACATTCATTTTATTATTTTTATACATCTTCATAAATTCTTACTATCATTAAGGTTGTTTGTGTAGATATTTCTACTTGTTTCTACACGTTTTAGGAGTCATATTCAAATTTAATGAGTAAACCTTCATATCCTTCCAATTTATCATTAAAGGTATAATACAATATATGTTTACACAAGTAATGGGTTAGTTGTTGTAGCTTATTAATAAAGTTTGTGTAAGGTGGTTGTAGCTCTTTGATGAGTTGGTTGTAACAAGAAAATTTTGAATTTGTATATTGTAGTGCTCTCTTCATGAGTTCGCCAATTTATCTCAAACTCATTTCTTTGGTTTTACTAATACATTCTAGGATTTTTTTAAGATCATTCTTCTCTACATATTACAAAAATATCTTTTTGCTTCATGTAAGAAAGGGAAAATTACAAAGTTTTTTTTCTTTACACAAATCCAATCTAGTCATTAAAATTTTCTTAGATGGTAGCATTTGAGGAGCAAGACATACAAAAATTAGCAACATTCATGAGTCTCTACTCTTCATTCTTTAACATCGTCTGTATTTCAACATTTGGACTCACCTTGCTCAAGAACTACTACTTCTAGCCCTTGAACGATCTTTGTATGTCTGTTTGCACTCTTAAAACAAACGCCTTCACCAATCTCAACCCTTTCATCATTTATGAGAACTTTCTTAAAGGACTTAGTGTCTTTGATCTCTATATATTTTTTTACCATACTTAGAAAGGACTACTAATCAGTCAAATCTTACCTCCCCTTTTTTTCATACTACTATTGTTTCATTCCAACTCAGTACTAAGCAGACATACTGAAAGTAAAATTAGCTAGGGAAAAATGATAAATCTTGACCAATAGACCAACAAAAAAAAGAAAACAAAACCAAACAATAGAAGATAATAATCAATGAACACACCTAAACTAAAAACAAACCAAAAATTGATAAATAAATTAGACACAAATATGACAAAGAGTAGCAAAGAGAAGCAAGATGGAGATCAATGGAGAAAAGATTTCATCATCCATACTAGAGCTCTTTGCCTATAAATATTAGAGTTGATGAAATTACCCTATATGTAGGGTCCAAATTCAAGCAATTCGTTTTGATGTTTCAAACGTCAATGTAAATGATTTGCATGATATATTGCTAAATATGGAGGGTTCCATTAGGAATGGTTTATTTATATCGACTCCTCACTTAAATACATCTTTTGAAGTGCCTTCATTAACCCTTCTTTTATCTCTTTGTCATCACAAAAAAGAAAACATTCTATTCTTTAGTAAGATTTAGAGAAAATGTTGCCTTATGAAGCATGGTGTTCACAATATTCCACTATTGCTTCACAATGGGCTTGACATGCAAGTCATAGAATTACAAATTAGGCCTTGTTACAAATTGTTTGCTTCATATGTCCAAACATGCAGTCAAATGTCTCATAAATCTCTCCAAGGCTATCTACAATAGGTGAGATGGAGTAAGAAATATTACAAACAATTTTTAAAAATGTCTCTCCACCATCATGCTAGTTAATTTGCACAAGTGCCAAACTAAAGACCACTTGTACAATATTTGAATCCCCAACATTCTTTATGGCCTCTCTCAAAATGTAAAATTGAAAGTTCACATCGTTTCCATCAATTATTAGCTCTAAAACAATAAGAGCTAATTGCACATGTGACTATGATGTTGATAAATGGTTGATGTCTAATATTGGTTCACTCATCCGTGATAATAGAGTTCTCCATTTGAATCCAAGTTTGCGTCATGTTCTCCATCACCAATTTTTCCTTAGAATATTCTTTGTCAAGGTGGATAGCATGTAGATTATGTTCTCTAGAGGGTGAACGAGGGACTAACAAAAGCTATAGTTTTGAAAAAAAAAAAAAGAAGAATGCACCACATTAAAGGGGATTGCATGGGCATAAAGAAATTTGGGAATGGAAGAACCTGCCATCTTATGTGTTTACATGTTGAACATACTTGTAACTCTCCTTCTTCTCACTAAAACTAGTCTCTCTCTTTCCTTTTGTGGAAATATCACCACTACCACTAGCAACCATGGATAGTATAGGTATAACTAATTATGCAAATTATGTTAGCATTAACACACCCTGAGACCTTGCTTCTACTTCCATATACAATCTATTAATCTTTACCTTCTCATTCTCCTTTATATCTAGAGACACCTTAACCTCATGTCTTGTCAAGCACAAGAGATGAAAATATACCCTAGTGTAGCTTTCTCTAGAAATTGTTTCGTAAATATGGCACAACTTCACTCTATTACCCCCCAATTTTTTGTGTCTATTTATAAATTTCACACATTGAATATGAGTTTTTTAAAAATTAAAAGGTCCTTTTGTATAAGTTTTAAGACGCTGGAATAACATTCAAATGGATTTGGTGACTATTCTCCTTCATCCACAACATTCCCACACCTTAATGAACCCCTAAGTAAGGATGAAATTATCAGATTTCTTTCTTCCATTACATATTCGTCACTCTCACTATTGTTGCCCATGTTGTTTTGTAAAAAGATAATGAGTCAATGGGCCCTTGGTTTACTAGTGAAGTTGAATGGTTCCAAATGAGCCCACTAGGGATCAAGTCTTCTTGAGTGCAAAGACTCTGACATCATAAGGGATGAGGTCGAGATTGTGCCTTGGGCAAATTTGGCGGAGTGGATGCCCCTCAATCCTTGTCTCTTAGCCAAAAGGGTTTTAGCCTATAGGCTTGTGCCCCTATATTAGGTGGCAAAAACTACTTCGTGAAGGCCCTTGCTGGGCTGGTGGCTCACAAGCTTTAAGCCCTTGCTGGGCTGTCGTGCTTGCAAGTCTAGACCTCAATAAAAAAAAAAGATAATGCAAGTACAAATTGAAAAAAAATCTTCCTTCAAATCTTCTTTGATGTTGATTTCTCTAGCTACACCTTCAAATCTTGTTCCAAATATTTTTTTTCTAGCCAACTTGATGACATTTTTTTTGAAGCATCTAAAAATGAATTAGAATGAAAGAGGTAGGCTTCCTTTTTGGTCATTTAGGGCTAAGTGTGTTGTGGGGTCCCACGAAAAAGAATATAACTGTCATTATTTATTGATTTTGAATTAAAAATAAAAAATAAAAAAATTGAGTGTTTCACCCTAAGGATGGTCGACCATCTCCAATAAATATTTTAGATTGCTGAAAATGGGAAAAGGTTATCCAGCCCCTAGAATGCACCACTGTATAAGTTACATAACTTATGCATTGGTGCATCCTAAAGACTGAAAAACAAGTAAAATTTTGAATTACTAAAAATTGAAAAAAAAGAAAGATTATTTTTTAATAAAAATAACAGATTATTTGAGAACTTCACTCTACGCACCTAAGATCTCATACCTCGAGCCTGTGGAAACATCAGAATGGCATGGACCAATCCGTCTATGCACTCATGCAGGTCATTCACAGCTGCCTCTCTCACATTCACACTGTTCTACTTTTCATTTAATTATTCTTCTTGGTGCCTTGTATGCCTGAGGCTGGTGATCTGAGTGCTCCACACATGCATACAATATCATTGCGCTATAAAACAGTCTCTCTCCTTGAAGATGATTGCTGTCCACAGGTACTATATTTCACTACCTGTGCTTTCTCGCAGTCATCTTGCATGCACCATGCTCTGGCAACTAATTTGCAGTGTCCTGTCATGTCCTTCCCTCCACTTAGGACTCAATTCAGGCAAATGCTCTCAAACAACAAGCACACAAAAACCAACCAACTGGCTCTGGTACCATATAAACTTGAATATACAGGATAACTTTACATTCTAGAGTGCATGTATATGTGATCAACCAACACAACCAATTTCACAAAAAACACGAACATTATTAAGCTTACCAGGGCAACAAGATGCCCAATTTAGCATGCTTCAAATAAAATATTTTTCCTGATCTTTTCTGAGATATCCTATAATATCCATTACTTGCCTCCTCCAAAAATAACAGTTGCAAGTTTATATTTCACCGGATTGCACATAACATTTTCTAAAATTCTATATCAATAGGTTGGGCATGGACACTATGCCAAATCATATATAGCGGTTTGAATGAAGAGGAAATTCTAGCCAGAAGTGGAAGAACGAACTTATATGTAAGAGAGGTGCTCAGAGGCACCGAGGACAACCCTTGTGCCCATCGTATCATGGATTTAAAAAACTTGTTAAGTCACCATTGACTATGGCACGATAAGAAATTTAAATGGTGTTGCACTTAGGATAGAGGGCTCCTTTATAAGGTTTTTGCTATTACTGTTAATCTGCCACTGCCAAGGTGCTTATTAGCTTACTTCCCAATCAATGGATAGCATATCTCTAGGTCTGCATTTAAGGATGTTTTTGCATGCTACCATATTATCTATAATGGCTGCTTTGTTGTGTTGTAGTTTCTTGGGTGGGAAGAGTGATCTCGTAACAGTGATACCAAAGCTATCTCATCAAGTTCCCTCCTGTTCTGTGAAATGTCGTATTTTTCTTTTTAGGATATCGATGTTGCTATATTATTTTTAATGTATAACCTCTACTATGAATGGGCAGTCAACATATATGATTACATCTATAATTTATCGTTCCTTATGCAAATGTGATTAAATGTGTTCTGGACAAGAAGTTAAACAATCTTGACGAAAGGACAGAATCAAAAAGTCTGTTATTTGTGTGAACAATTGGAGGATTAATACATTTATTTGTTGGGTATCTAACTAGAATGATGACATTGTGTTCTATATGTATACCATTCTTTAGACAAACATCTATGGCAATGAATGATGGATGTCAAGGGCAAATAAATTAAGAAAAGTTATGCATAACCTTCTTTTGAGTATAGGTTTGTGCAATTGTTGGCAACTTTGCTAATGACAGCCCTAGTGGGATTTCTGATCCTTGATCATGAGAAAGGATATGGCATAAAATAAAATTTTGATAAAGGAAATAAAATAATAATAATATACAGATAATTATAAGAGAAGGGTATTTGACAAAAGTAAGAGCTAAGAAATTTCAAACTCCAAAATTTTTCTTGTAGGTTGAATTTCACGCACTCCTTAAAAATGTGAAAAGAACCTTGCTTTTGACTACCATTTGTAAACATGCTGGACCTGTAACATTCGAGGGTTTAGAAAACTGGCAATCATATAAGGTCACTATTTATTATTGCTTTTTGTTGCCCGGTCGGAATTCTTTTCAATCTTTAATTTCAGGTCTCAGTTTTAGACAGTTATTATGCAAAGCCTTTATAGACTAATAATAATAATCCTTTTCATGGCACAATTTATTGTTCTGTACATGTGGAAGTTCCTGGCATCTCACCTGATATTTTGATTCCCTTTGCTGTAAAGTGCTTTTCGATGTTCCATTAAATGATCTTTGACTCCGGACAGAGCCTTCAGATCGATCATCTTCCCCATCAAAGACCGAAATCTGCTCAGCCTGTTCCTTAACAGTTGTGCTGCTGATTTCTGATTCTCTGCCATTGAATGCATATATATAATTTTTAAATATCCAGCAGAATACTTTTGATATTTAAAAGAACCCTTATAACTACAAAATTCACACCTGAAGCCAGATCTTGGAGTAACGCATTGTATTTTGACCTGTAAAAAATATAAGACGTCAATTCATCTGTATAAATAATAGTGTTTATTTTCTTTTTTCTGAGTCATTTTCTTTGTGTGAAATCAGCATCAACAGGTTTGGGTACATTTTCTGTCATTGAATCTATGAGGTAAATCAAAACATGCAACCTCTGGCATCCTTAAATTTGAAGTACTAAGTTTCATAATCTATGGTTATATGCCATCTCACTCGTTTAAAATTTATCGTAAAGATCAGCTACTTTACGTTACAGGATTCACAGTGGCTGATTTTCAGTTAATTTTGTATGATCTGAATGCCTAGTAATTTTGTATAAATTTAACAATTAATAACTTACATGCAAGATTGTGCCGTGATTACATTTTTTCAGGGGCAGTTTAATCCAGATTAACTCCTTTGAATTCAAATAATCAGCCAAATTTACAGTAGCTTCCCCAAGAATGCCTAACCGTGCTGATCCCTGGATAATACAAGGTTACAAAAGATATGGAGGGTTATGCAATCATGAATTTTCGATCTTATAAATCTATACCTGTACAAGTTAAGTAACATATGTTCCAGAAACTCAATCAAAGGTAAGATAATGTGTAAAAGCACAAGCTCAAAGTATAGTCTAGTAACCTACCATGGAAACGACAAATTTGTAAAGTTTTTCTTCAAGCTCTCTTGAGTTGTCATCTTGTAGAAACCGTACAGATTCAGAAACATCTTCTAACCATTTGCAATTTCCACCACGTACGATTGCTTTGTTTGTTCTGGCAATAGCCTTTCCAGTTTCCACAGAAATAACAGACACAACAAGTTTGTCCCAGTCATTGGGAATCTGTAATTGTAAGGGACATTGTCAGGCGCAAGTCCTAATTCAGATCGTGATAAGCACACTTTCCCTGCCTATGAATCTCACAATTTCACAGTCCCTAAATGCAACAAAAATCTCAGCATCTTATCCTCTTACTAACACAATTTGGTTAGATCTTTAATGAACTAGGTAAGATAAATGAAATCCAATACTGCTTGTTCGGAAAAATATTTCAAATAAATTATTATTTCCATCAGAATTATACAGTCTTTATAAAATATCAGTCATACTTTATACTGGAAATAAGTTTTTGCAATACCAGGGTGAAACATAAAAATGGGTAAGGCTGCAGTTCAATGGGGGGCTTCCAAAAAACAATTCAGTGGGTGTTGTTCAAGTATTTTTAAGTGGGTGATTCCAAGAAATTTTGTAGTGCAGTTTCAGTTTAAAAATTTAAGCTCCAAAAAATAAGAAACTGGTGGTTTCATGAATTTTATTATTTTGCATATTCAATTCAACAGTGTATATAAATATAAAATAATTAAAAAATCAATTTCCAGGAATTTAAAAACTCCAGATGATTTATAAGAGGGAGAAAAATTTCTTAAGCTGGCAGGGAAAATTTTTAGCCCCACCCCAAATGCACCTACATAAAATTACAAACTAAAAAGTAATGGATCCTATTTACCAGAAAAAGATTATAATTAATCCCATAGCATTTTTTATTTTATTTGACCTCCTCCTCCATGAAACTATTTTAAGAGATCCCTCTATGGGACCACATCCTAAGAATGCATAATGCAAATTGACCTGATAGAATTTCTAATAGAGGATACTGATGCAATGACTGAATGTGAGTCTATGTAGAGCAAGGTTTAATCCAAAGTCCTCCTAATAGATGGTACTGATGCAATGACTGAATGCCAATTTATATCGAGCAAGGTTTAATTCAAAGTCATACTGTCATTTGGTTGGCTTTTAAACTTTTAGTATGTAAGCCTTGAGTTAATAAACTACAAAAGGTCACAAGACAGAACGTTTTCCTTTTCTATTCTTATTCCTTGACATAAGTCTAATTCTTTGATCTAATTTATATTGCACACACTCATAGATCTGCCAGGTCTGGTCCAGATCCAGTCCAAAGCAATTTTTGGGACGGACTGAACAAGTCTGATCCAGTCTGGGCCTATAATGTATTTGGAACATGATAAAACTATCCCTCTAACATTAAGAGGGCCAGTAACAAGACATTTGAAGGGAAAAATAAGCATCAAAATAACAACTCATGCTATTCCATAGCCTTTGATTGCAGGGGAGGTAGGGTAGATTCACTGGGCAATACCCCAAATCTCAGTGCTTTGATTATTGATGTGGTAAATTTTCATGTTCAATGCCAACGAATTCTTAATGTTTGAACTCTAGAAGTGACATTCAGGTGGAGGAAGATTGTCATCTATTAATGGCAGTAAAAGTGCATTCCTCACAGAGGTCTACATGGTGGATTGGTGGCACTTGGTAGGTGAAACTGTTTGGAATTGCGTTTCCTTCTTTTCACCTAACCAACCCCCACTGAAAGAGGGGTTCCTACTATCTATAAAAGTGATAGTGCTATTTTCTCCAGTTCTTAGCAGAACTGCTTTACTCAATCTCTGTGCACCTGTATAAATGAGGCATGCTTGATTGTTGCTCGTCTGTCGTCAGTCCTTTTGGTCGAGAGTCCTATCTCTATAGTGGTGGGGTGGCCCTACTATCTATAGACCCTGGCTCTGATGGTTCTGGGTTATCTGTTCAGGTTCCATCGGACAACAACGCTTTTCTCCCTGTCTTGTTATGTTGCTCTGCTGCTTTAGAAGTTGAGGAAAACTATCCATGTTAGTATCCTCTGCTGAGGTGGCCTCCAAGGTATGGAGGTGGGGGAATCGAAGAGGGAAAACTGGTGAGGTGAGGCCACTTCAAATAGCTAGGGGCAGCCAGTTAGACTGAAGCTGAATCTTGTGGTGCTACTGGTTGATTGTGGGCACTATGTTTTGCAGAGAAGAACAACACACTGAGCTACAAGATCACATGATACCAGTGTCTGTACATGAACAGTTTTAATCTGCTGGTCTAAAGGCACAATGCTTCTCTATACTATGGATGCGCTTTTCTATACCATGGATGCGCTTTATGTGCAATTCAGATAAGCAACAGGACAGACGAGAGTTGTTGAAGTTGATCCTGGACACCTTGTTTGTCCGTTTGTGTTTTTGTTACATCAAGCCAACGTGCAAACATAAAAACATGCTCATATCTCATCAGCATATAGGGAACTATAACATAGTCTAGCCCTTACCCTAACCTATTTAGTTGCCTCTAATGCTAAGATTGGTATTGGCAATCGTACATGTGAGTACTGTCTATAGAAATTGAGGTATTAGACCACTGGTTCGACAGAAATGACCTGCTAAATACGGCAACCCCTTTCATTGGTGGATGCTTCAGTGTTAATTAAGAGGTAGTTACTAAATTAGATCCAAGCTCCTTTTTGGCGGGCTTCATAAATTTTTGGGTGAGCTTGTGGGTTGGCTTTAATGAGTTGGGGTAAGCTTGGACTGCATGTTTGTGATTTGTTAACAGGAACAACTGGAATTTACCCTTAATTGTTACTCTACAAACTTACGACCTCTTCTTGAATCACGATTCACCTTATTTCTGTGGAATTTACATCTGGTTATGCACAAGAGTGTTCCCTTTCTAGCCCTTTGGATAAACAAGGTTTCACTCTTTGCCCGCTTAATTACTTCTCATCACCTGGTTAGTGAAGATGAACTCTCATTACAATTACGATGTAATGAATGGATCTTCTTGTAATTCTTCGTTGCAAAATTCAGAAAACTTCTAAAACCTACGAACATAATATGAGATAAGATTAATTTTAAGATACCAAAATGGTGGCCTGGAGGACCAATCAAATTATAATTACTTGCTCAGATGATTGTTTAAATGGAAGTTAGTTATAACTAAAGTCTCCAAGGTTTCAAACTACTTTACTCAATCTCTGTGCACCTGTATAAATGAGGCATGCTTTAGTGTTGTTCGTCTCTCTTCAGTCCTCCTGGTCGACAGTCCTATCTCTATAGTGGTGGGGTGGCCCTACTATCTATAGTCCCTGGCTCTGATGGTTCTGGGTTATCTGTTCAGGTTCCATCGGACAACAACGCTTTTCTCCCTGTCCTGGTATGTGCTCTGCTGCTTTAGCAGTTGAGGACAACTATTCGTAGTATTATCCTGTGCTGAGGTGGCCTCCCAGGTATGGAGGTAGGGCTAAGGGGAATCGAAAAGGGAAAACTGGTGAGGAGAGGCCGTTTTCAATAGCTAGGAGCAGCCAGTCAAACTGAAGCTGAATGTTGTGGTGCTACTGATTGATTGTGGGCACTATGTTTTGCAGGGAAGAACAACACACTGAGCTACAAGATCACCTGATACCAGTGAGGAAGGGGAGACGTGCACCTTACCAGTTGATGTCTGTATATGCACACTTTTAATCTGCTGGTCCAAAGGCACATTGCTTCTCTCTATACTATGGATATGCTTTACGTGCAATTTAGATAAGCAATAGGACACACCAGAATTGTTGAAGTTGATCCTGAACACCTTGTTTGTGTTTTTGTTATATCAAGCCAATGTACAAACATAAAACATGCTCACCCCTCATCAGCATATAGTTAACTCTAACATAGTTTGACCCCCTACCCTAACCTATTTGGTTGACCCTAATACTTAAATTGGTGCTGGCATATGTGATTGTGAACACTGTCTATAGAAATTGAGGTATTGGACCACTGGTTTGACAGAAATGGCCTGCTAACGACGGCAACCCCATTCACTTGTGTATGATTCGAGTGTTAATTAAGAGCTACTTACTAAATTAGATCCAAGCTTTTGGAGGGCTTCGTAAATTTTTTAGGTGAGATTGTGAGTTGCCTTTAATGAGTTGTTGTGTAAGCTTGGAGTTCATTTTTGTGATTTGTTAACAGGGATCAACTGGAATTTAACCCTTAATTGTTACTCTACAACCTTACCATGGCTTCTTGAATCACGATTCACCTTATTTCTGTGGAATTTACATCTGGTTATGCTCAATAGTGTTCCCTTTCTAGCATAAACCAGGTTTCACTCCTTGCCCGCCCGCTTAGTTATTTCTCATCACCTGGTTAGTGAAGATGAACTCTCATTACAATTGCAATGTAATGAATGGCTCTTCTTGTAATTGAATTTTTCTTCATTACAGAAATTGGAAAATTTCTGAAACCTACTAACATAATATCAGATAAGATTACTGCTAAGATACCAAAATGGTGGCCTCGAGGACCAATCAAAGTATAATTACATGCTCAGACGATTTTTTAAATGGAAGTTAGTTTCAAACTAAAGTCTCCAAGGTATCGTTATACTAAATCTATGGCTGCAAATAGCAAGATTGGATATCAAGTGGCTATATCAAGTGCCTTACTTAAAGAAATTCCACATCAGCTCTCTTCATTCTTATCAAATTAAGTCTTATACAGAAGCTAAGTAAACATAAAATACATGGGTTCCGAAACAAGCACAGCACCTTTGTTGCATGGAACTGCAAAAACCTGAAGTCCACAATCTCTGGAAGCTTATCCGCTCTAGTTTTCTTCCGTTGCTGTCTCGACATTCTGAATGCATAATGACATTACCAGCCAAAACAAGATAAAATTATCTGATCCCCTGAATTTGGTAGTTTCAACAGGCACCCCCAAAATTACCCCCAACACACATTCTGTTGAGGTCAGTTTTGAGAAATTCTTCTGTATTATGAATAAATTTGTCTTGGAAGTGATGATCCCAAGAATATTTAGTCGGCAATACCGACGATCATATGGAGAGAAAAGGAATGATAAACAAATCAGCCACATTGATATCTCGTGATGATTTTGTTGGTTTTTGTTTTGCTTTTTATTTTAGTTCTGATAAACAGGGAGGAAATATCGAAGGAGGAAAAGTACCATTTGGGGTGGCCGGCTGAAAGCCAAATTATTGATTGCCGGCATTACGAAATTTGGTATTTGGATTCACACAGAAATCGTGGATACTTACTAACAGAGTATTATAAAATTGCAGTAATTCAGTCCACCTTTGACAAAATTGCTGCCGTCCACAACTTGTAGAAAATCGTTTCCTCCTTCAGCGGAACTCTCAAGGAGTTGTTTTTAATTTTGCTGTTGTCGGGTGTACATTTCAAATGCTCGTATCGATAAATTATAATGTAATATATTTTTATGTTTGAAAGGGAGACCAAAATCATTGCCACGTACAATTTTAGTTTAAAATAATTATACTAGGATAATTAGAAGTCTGTGGAGCTATTTATATATATATATATATATATATATAAAGGAATGGTTGTATAAAGTAAGAATTAATAGAATGAATCTTTTTAGTTTAAGATATTTATTGTCAATCATTCCCAGTTATTTTTAAAACCGTGCAAGCAATCTATATGATTGTTGATCTAACCTAAACTTGCAGATGTAAACATTGTTTTGCAGATTTGATCTATACTAAAGTCAAATGTTTTCTTTTTAGTTTGCCTTTATGTTTATGATTTGTGTAGCTCACTAATGATATTTAGGAACACCTTAGAGGAGTTTGTGAGGCAAATATTGACTCTTTAAAACTCTTAGGATATCGATATAACAACTTCTATTAAAAAAAGATTGAAGTTAGTAGGCACTTATCCATAGTATGCCTTAGATGTTGATGCAAATATGTGATGCAATAAAGATGTTCTAATTATATGATAATCCAAATATGTGTTGGCTATTTAGGTGTTAGGCAATATGAAAATGAAACAGGGTTAGTAAATCAACTCTAATGGTGATAAGTAATACATTTCACATTTTAAGCCAACATATAATGGATTAATCAAAAGGGTTAGGTTGCACCAAATTTTGAATTTGAATTTTAAAAGCTTAGGTTCATTTCGACCTATTGTTGAATTGGGTCAATCTTGCAAATTTGGAATTTGAACCTATATGGGAAATGGATAAACTAAGAATTAGGACTGGTCTCTAGAAGTGAGTGTAGATGGGATCAAAGCTCAAGTTAGGTGCCAAGATCTAGTACAAATCACATCACTTGTATACATTTATCATTGCATAAAGCATAATTGTGTCAAAGTGAGTCTAAAACAAAGAAAAAATATGTAAGATATGAATTTTTTACCATTACATTTTGCCCCCACTTTGAGTTCCATACAAAATACTATAAGGACAAATATTAAAGTACAATTGAGTAGTTAACATGAAAATAAATATAAACACTCATAAAAAAAGACACACACACACACACACACACACACACACATATGTGTGTGTGTGTGTGTGTGTGTGTGTGTGTGTGTGTGTGTGTGTGTGCCACTTTTTAGTGCATGCTCCCTTGTATTGTGTGCTCCCTCTTGAAACTTGTAAAAATAAATGAGTAGCATCTTATATGTATTTAAATAATAATTATATTTACCAAAATAAAATAAATAAATAAAGAAAAAGAAAAAGAAAAAGGGAAGTGATATTTCCACTTGGGGTGGAATAAGGATACTTTCTAGGGAAGACAACATTAATAGATAATTTGGAAAAAAAAGGTAATGTGATACCATTTGAATTTGGCATATGATTATGAGGTAGTCGCTAAAACATATTCAAGGGGTGTTAGTGACCTTATATGCCCCCTCCAATTACTTGCATACAAAAAATGCAATTAATTTGGAGAGTAGAAAAGATACATAAAAGTGATGTAAACCTTGTCATTCATGGCATAGTACAATGGCTAAGTCATGGCAATGTTGATGTTTTCACTAAGATTCAAATCTTCATTGGTGTTAATTTCATGGTTGTACCCTTGCATTAATGCAAAGTGTTCATGCAAGGGATGAGGTCACCCATTTGTGGCCTTGCTTGACTTGGGTCAAGTTGAAAATTCTTGAGGTGCTAATAAAAAAATGATCTAAACCTTGGAAATACCAATGATAAGATAGATATGTAAGGATTGTATCACATGACTATAAAAAGATAAATTAAGATATTCTCACGAAGGCACATACAATGGTAGGAAACAAGGTGCCCCCAAACATTGCCCCCAAGTAGGGCTATGAAGTAAGTGAAAGTAGCTATGAATGTTAGATAAATGGTCTTATAAGCACCAAAAAGTGTGAGAAATCATCATGATACACATTACGAAAGTGTATGATCGTCATAAAACATGTGTTAGCATAAATATAAACAAGTATATTAGAATTGAAACATAATATGAAAGCATGGTAATCATCACACAAAAATATCATGTTTGTGAAACATATAATAAAAACATTGATCATTATCATTAGAATCATATGGATAATCATGTAAGTGTATTTTCATCACAGTAAAAGGTATAAAATATCATTAATGGTGTTTCCCCAAGTGGGAGACACCATTAAAAAAATTATATGTGTAAGTATGTAGAGCATGAGAACTCCAAATCTATACAAAAAATATTAAAAGAGTTGTCTTTCATTAAATCATCTTCATTCCAATTGAGTTTTTGGTAGCCATCGTCAAAAAAGTGGTCTTCATCATGTTAAGATGCAACATGTTTAGTAATGTTGGAATTCAAACATGTTAGAATGTTGGTTCTCACCATTTGTGATCTAGTCCTGTTATTTTCATATTACCATTGGAAGTTGGCCTAAATGTGAAAATACCTTGAAAAACCTAAATAAAGGCATCATCTTTCATTCATTTGATCATCCTTCATAATCCACAAGTCTCATGTTCAAGCACTCAATTCTTTCATTCAAGAGTGGATCTGAGTGCAAGGATCATCAAGCTACAACAACCTATCTTCAAGTATGTGTTCATGGTGGATTTTGTTGTGATTTATCATTTTATTGCATCAACACTTGGAGGACTTATCTAAAGAGCATTGCATCACCACCATTATCAATCTTGAGGCGTAATCTTGTCAATTTAGCATTTCACTTCAAATTTAGCATATGCCCTACCAAGGGTAAGCTCTCTTTTCTAATTGATCAATCATAGTTGTAGTGGAGGTTAGATCCTAATTGGGCTTTGACTTAGGAAAACTCCTATACAACACAAAAAAATCCTCTTTTTTGTGTCCAAGTTACAAATTCGATAACCAAAAGTTGCAAAGTTGTAGAAAACAGACTGAGATACATAGTTCTAGAATTTGAACAAGCAAAAACTCTTAGACTATGTCAATTAGTGCCATAGTCTTGCCAGTTTGACCCAAATTTTAGAGGGAATGTAATTTGGATGTTCTTGATAATAGGTTTGACACCTGTTTGCACTTGGACAAGTTTGTCAGGACTATGGTGTCTAGATCCATTATCTGAATGTTTTAGGCCAAGATTTGAGAATCAAGTTTCTTTATGTATCTCATTTCTAGATTTGAGCTTACATTCTAATTTATAGTTTTGTATCTTTCTGTTTAATGTTGACTATAGTCAAATTTGCATCACTTTACCTAGTCTTGCATCATTTCTCATTTCAATCAAAATTCAAAAGGGAACAATCAGTCATAGTGCTCAACTCTCCTATAGGATTGAAGTTGAGCCTAACTAGTTGTCCCCCAATGAAAGAGTCTGAAAATGGTTCTTAGTTTTCATTTCTAGGGTAAAGACTCCATTTCTTACATTTTAGGAACTGACATGTCAGTTGATTAATTTTATTTCCACATGCTAGTGTGTGAATGCTCTAGGACCTATTAAAATTGCACATTATTAATTTGAGTATATGGGGAAAAAAATGAATAAATTTGTAAGTATTGATTAGGTGAAAAAATTCAATAATTTCTCCTGTTATTAACACCATCAACATCCATAACGTTATTATCTATAAAAATATTGTACTAGATATTCTTTAGATGTATAAAAATATTTGTTTGATGATCATTAACTATGTGATAATGATTAAAAATATACTAATTATATACTTTATGAGGTCCTCTATATGAATCAAATGGACGAATGAGAGGAAGTGTAATCAAATTATTATTTAGTGTGATTTTTAGCACGTTATCTTAAGTTTCATTTAATCTTATGAATATTCTAGTTGTTTGACACTTGAAAGAAATGATATTGGAAGTGATAGCCACATGATTGACACTAGACTTGTTTTCTTTCTTGTCATTATTTAGCTTTTGAAGCTTTGATGGGTAATAAGATATGGTAGGTGCATGGGAGAATCTATATTTTAAAGCATTTAAGGATAGTAATTTCATTTCTATATTCTTTAAACAATTCCATAAAAGAGGTATACTCAATATATAATTCTTAATTGGTGGGAATAATCATTGAAAAAAATACTTTGTAGTTTATTATTAGGAAATTGGTGTTTTATTTTGATACCCAAAGATTAAAATTTGATATCAATAATGTTATTACATATTTCACTAGATCCTTGAGAATAATTGAAGAGATCATAAATTATAATTTTCAATCTTACATAGAAATGATCAATAAAAGCTTTGTCCAACTTATATTGTGAATGTAGAGATCTAAAAGGTAATCAAAAGAACCATTTTATAAAATAATCTATCAAGGTGCACGGAAATAGCTTGGTCAATATTCTATATTAATCAATAAAACCTTGAGACATGTAACTTTGAATGATTGCAAATGTATTTAAGAATCCCCTTTTCTAGTATAAATCTCAAATGAGGTGCCACGAAAACCACAAGTAAATAATCAATACAAATCTCAAAATAAAGTGGGTTATTTTATATCTTATATAACCATCTTTATACAATGTACTTATCATGTTATCTATTTTTTTCTCTACTTTATCCAGCTTTTAGAAAATTCCATCAAGGGTGGTTGTAGGAATGTGGGATACAATAGATGGGTTGTAAAGGGAGGAAGAAAGGATATGACATTAGGAAAAAGTGAAGAAAAACTATAATGCGAAGAAGAACGCATGACACTAACATAGTAGGAGGAAGGAATGGAGATAGTAGGATAAGAGGAGGGAATGCAATTAGGCACATGGAAAGGAGACGTAGCATGAGAAAAAGGCATAAAAATAATGTATTAGGAAGGAATATGAGGAACCTAAAAGAAGGGGAGATGACAATAGCAGGAGAGGTTCTAAGGGAGGGGGAGATGCACAATGCAAAGAACTAGAAGAGTTAAATTTAGTGCCACAACTTTAAATAATCTAACTACCATATATCACTCCAATTTTATGTATCTATGGATATGATATTATAGTGTATAGGTTGATAGAGATGTTAACATATGAAAGACATCCACTAAGTTAGTTATTGATTGGGTCATGTGAAAAACTTGTGTAATTAATTATATTAGTTAATAAGTAAGCCCATTTGGAGTTTAGTGGTTTACCCTTCTGCTAGTTTTGGAGGAAGTTTGTATAAGGGAGGAGAGTATATGTACATAAGGCTATGTGAAGAATTGGCAGACCTAGACATGAAAATGGGGTTTTCTTAATTGTGTTTGGGTCAACTTAGCTAGGGAATGGGTATTTGTACTAAATGTGTTCTCTTTTTCTTGTAGAGGTTCGCATTGAGGGTTCTTATTCCTTTTCCTTGGTGGAGGTTGCATGTGTGAGTGACATTTTGCATGTGTGCTTAGCTTTTCGTTATTTTTTTCTATCTAGTGTATTAGCATCGTTTTCAATTATGGTTTCTTTTTATGGCTAGATCTAGAAGGGTTATAGGGGATCCCTTATCTTTTTCTTTTAAAAATGTAATTTCCAAATGGATGGAATTTATTAATGCAATAAATTACCTCATGCAAGCTATGCATGAGGCTAAATATGATTAAAAAAAATGGAGAAAAATTCTAATGTGAATGATTTTTTTAATAAAAGTGTTGAAACATAGACATACTACCACTACACCAAAAGCTCAAACTATTAGTGAGAGAATCACCGAAGAAGTTAGGGAGTTGAGGGGCTGAAGGCAAGGGTTGAGGGTCTCGTGTGACAACGGTTTGCCCACCCACCCACTCCCTCAAGATGAGAAGTTCATATTGGACATAGTCGACCATGAGGCAAGCAATTTATTGAGAGCAGGAGTCAAACCCTCCCCAAAAGATACCAATATTATTAATATAGACCATCTGCCACCACACCAAAATCTTGAATTGTTAATGTGAACACCACTAAATTTTTTAGGGAGTTAGAGGCCCAAAGGAAAGGGTTGAGGGTCCTATGCAACAACAAGATCCATTGTAGTTATTAAACTCAAAATATTATCGAGGACCTGTTATATTTAGTTGAAGATGTTTTGATTTGCAAGTTCATAGGTTTTTGTGCTACTCTTCCATTCTTGGAAAATTGGATTCACAATACATGGGAACTTGAAGGTGATTTCGAGATTTTTTTGATTTCTAATGGTTTATTTTTTGTATTTTTCACTCACATGGTGGATAGGCATAAGGATTTTAACTGAGGGTCATGTTTTCGTAATCAAAATGGTCTATTCATCAAGCCATGGCATGTTGGATTTGATTTGATGGAGGAGATTACATCTTGAATTCTTTTGTGGATTCATCTTCTTATGTTGCTCATGGAATTTTGGAGAGCCTCGATATTCTTCATTCAATTGCAGTTGTTCTTAGGAAATCCCTAGGACCTTCTCATCATAATCATGAGACAAAAGATACTACATATTCCCATATTTATATAGATACTGATATCAATAATCTATTTCTTATTCATTAGAAATTTGCTTGGAAAATATGAACTAGATTCAACAAGTGGATTATGAAGTCCTTTTAGGTGTCATTTGTGTCATGATTATGAGAATCTTCATAGAAATGACCCAAAATAGGTTTTGGAGGCTCCTCTTCCCCACCAAGGTGTTTATAGAATGAAGATAAAAAAAAACACAAAAAAGAAATTTCCAACTATTACAGATCTACTAGATTCCAATGGCTTTACTCATGTGTGGTCTTGTAGTAAGGGAAGGTTGCACTTCTATTAAAAAGGGTCTTTTAAAGAGAATTTCAACTAACAAATTTAATGTTCCATTTTTTTTTTAAGGATATGGATGCAATGAATAAGATATCACTAAGACCAACTAGGATTTGCATGAGCTAGAGTTAGGTATAAGTATAATGCCTTTTGATTGAATCCCTCCTCTTGATGTTGAAGGCCCGATTTTGGATGGTATGATTTTTTTTCAAATCATACTGAAGTGAATGTTGGACCTCAAGAAACTTTGGATGCATATACATTTGAGGACTCTTCTCCCTTAGCTTGTGTGTGTATAGGGAAATAGAGAGAGTTAAAGCATTATAAAACATATATACATAATGTATGAACATATGAGGATATGGGGAAAAAAGATACCCTCTTGCTAGGACTTCAAAATAAAAGAATTAAGAGGTAGTGATAAGGGATCAAAATTAGAGAGGAAAAGGGATCAAGGTAAAGTTAGGTTGATTAGGGTGTCATTTTTGGAAGCAAGTTCCATTAAAACAATTGACAATCATTTCTCTAATCAATTGAAACAATTGTTTTATCTTGGAGTGTTATGAGTTTGACTAGCATCTCTCAATAAAAATATGTTCATAATCTTATCCATGAACATAAACTTGATATTTTTTTAATCCAAAAAATAAAGTTTTAGTGTCGTAAATTGTACACCTTTACTAGTGTGTCCAATTTCACTCTCCTAGAACCTATTTTAGTCTTTCTCTTTCCTCTATGTATTATAGGAGCTTTATTGATAAATAAATTAATATTATGGGTCTTATCCACTTTATTACATCATCGCACCCTTATTTGGTCCCTTAATTCTAGGCATGCCCTTCATTATTTTAATCCTAATTTTGCCCTAATTTTGACTCACAAAGCATATTTCACATATCTACACATCTTGGTTTGAGCCACCAAGTTGGATTTAGCATTAGAATCGTGCTATCTCGCATTCATAGAAAATAAAAAAAAGTTGGTCAGACCAAGTAGTATACTACCTGGGCCTAAACTTTTCCCTCGAATTTTGGGAGATTATTAAGGTGGTCTTACCCTATCCAAATCCCACTATGTGTGAAAATATATCAATTCTAATTCGGCCTAAAGGTGATTTTAATTATGAAAATCCCTATATAAGGAATCCCTCTTAGTTCATTTATATAATCTAATCATATGCTAACATTATCATCAATTCAAGAGAAAATTCCTTCTTTCTTAAGAGCAGATCTGATTCAAGGAACAAAAAAACACATCAAGGCATCTTCAATTATGATTTTATGATGGATTTTATGTGATTTATCAAGCTATTGCATCAACACATAGAGAACTCATTCTAAGAACATTGCATCACCTTTTGAAGGTATAATCATTTACATTCAAGCATTTTAGCCTTGCCCTCAAAAGGCAAGCTTTTCCAATTCAATTCAAGTTCAAATTCTATTTAAATTAGGGCTAATTTCAAACCCGGGGTTTCACCTAAGGAAAATCCCTATCCACAACCCCCCTTTCTTTCCTCTTGTGTGTAGTTACAGGTTTCCATCAGAGCGAGCAGTTTCCAAAAAGTCTTAGCAAACAAGTGTAGGTTTGTCGACAAAAAATGATCTTGGTTTTTAGGGACTAGGGTGCCCCACACCCTTGTCCTTTGAGACTAGGGTGCTCCATACCATGGTGCTCATTTTTTTGATTCAAATTTCCAAGACACGGCTCAGATAGTCTCAGAAACCAGATTCCCAATTTGTAGCTCATCATGGTTTATTAAACTAGGGTGTAGAATGCCTTGGTCCTACCAATTCAAGTTCAGATTTTGACCATAGGTGCACAACAAAATTTCAATCTCAAATATGTACTTATTTTATTAGTTTTGTTGTTAATCAGTCTATTGTTCTTGATATTTTAACTTCACTTATATTCATCTTCTTTACATAGTTTCACATTCTCTCATATTTTGCACATTCCCTTTCATAGCAGCAAAGGAATAAAAACCCTAAAAGTATCCCTTGACTCTCTTTCATAAGAGTGAGTCAAAGAGAATCACTCCTTTAGGTTCTTTCGTATTCCAATGTTTGAATGAAAGTGGATTTAGGTTTTAATACTACTCGATTCCATTTTCATCCAGTACTTTTTGATGAACCCGAAATTCTTACTCTTGCATATTTTTTTTATTTTTAGTTTATCTAATATTTGTAAAGAACTTTTAGATTAAGGTGCATTCTTTCATGGTTTGTGTACTTAGTAAAAAAATCATAAAAATCAAGCACATTGTTATCTCTTTTTATCATGCATTTTGCATATGTTATCATTTGAAAAAGAAAATTATTATCATTTTGTTTTCATTTAGTTAGTTCCATGATGCATTTATTTCATAGATGTGATAATGGCTTAGCCTCCTGATGTAGAGAGTCTTGGAGCTTGTTCTATTCACCTTCTTGGTTTCTTGTCTCACTCAACCTTCTAACTCCTCAAGCCCATCCAATGACACTTGGTAGGGGTTTTTGCTATCTAGACCTCCAAGGTCTGATCCAATTTGGATTTCCTCCAAGGTATAGCCAGTGATCTTAGACAATCAACAAATCATGTTGAGTCTTCCACCTCAATCCCCAACACCACTCCTAAGGCTCCAACAACCTCTGCAAAGGATCACAATTCACCAACTCATTCTAGGTGGGGAAAATACATTTACATAGTTTCTTTGAATTTTTTTAGGGGTTTATGCACCTTCAAACCCATCGCTAAGGTTTCCTAACCTCTCTTTGTCTCTACCGGCTCCCAAATAGGCCTAATTCAATTAGCCCTCCATTGGTGGTTTTTAGGGCTTAGTTTGAAATCGCCCTAAACAAGGCCACAAATAAATTCCAGATTCGAGCACCCTTTTCAAATTTTCATACAATATTGAATAATTGCATCTAGATTTTCCGTACACAGGTGGGAACCAAAACTGTCCTATTTTCAAGGGTTTAGGCCTACCTGGGTGACTTACAAACTTGTTCTTCAAAACCTTCACCAGTCAAAACATCTGCCAAATCTAATTAGGGATTCTTCAAGAGAACTCAGAGGTCTTTCCAACCATGGGTCCATTTCTCTTCCACCAATCCACATGTGCTCAGAATTTGTACATCTTCTGTTGTCCTAACTCACTAACTCCTAGCAGTGAGTCTAGGGCTTCATTGCACAAACACCACAAAGGCCTGCAAAACAACAAAACCTACTCTAGTCATATTTAGAGACCCTAACCTAGCATTCCATTTTATTTCAACTGGTTGCATCAATGGATGCTCAGGTTAGAGCCATTTTTCTCTTAAACCCTACTTTGCAAGGGTTTTGCACCTAGTTACAGAGGATGAATGAGATCTTTGCAACTAAACACACTTAGAACTACTAATCTACCTTGCTGGAAATATGTTTCAACAAAATCTCATGCCTTGCAATGAGATTCTAGACTGACAAGTCCGTACTAGACCATACAATGCAACAAAAAACCAAGAAAACTATTAAAACGGTAAAGAAAACAAGATTTGCTTATAACTCAAAAACTTGTTCTTGCATTCCAAATTCTCCAACCCGTACAATGAAGATGTTTTGGCTTATATGCCCATTTTTCAGTTGGTTGAACCAACTTTTCAATGCCAATCATAAAAAATGAAACTTTTGCAAAATGTTGCAAAATGTTGCTCAACAACTTTTACATCTTTTTGACACCTTGGTTGCAACTTTGCACTCAAGTGCATTCCAAGGCTCCCAAAGGCCCTCAAGCATCCTAGAAGACCTAAACACAAAACAATAGACCCTTATTACATGATGACAATGATCTAGAGTACTACTCATGTGATCAACATTAGCATTACAACTTCCTAGGTTGATAGCATCTTGGACACAAATGACACAACCAAAAGCTTGGACAAATCAACCATGGCTCTACTGAGTCCCAAATGGTTGGTCCATTATTAAATCATGAAAGACAACACAAAAACTTAGGAAAAACAAAATTGCATGATTGGAGTGTTAGGTTCCATGCACCATACTCCCCTAGGACAAAGAACTCAAGTCCCTTGAGTTAAGAGGTCTGCAATTTCAACTCCATGTTGAAGGATATCTGATTCTAACATCCACATAACATCTTATTCAAGTAACCCTTCCCAATTGACAAGATAATGCTTGTAGACTCCATTCCTTGTCTTCTTTACTACCGTGGTGTCCAAGATACTTTCCAACTTCACCGGTTGGCTTTGTGGGAAATATCCCACCCAATCTTCATTAACCTGTGATGAGGTATCCAATTGATTTGTTTGTGACTCTCCCTTGTATAGATAGAGATCACATACATTAAAGATAGGAGAAATACTCAAGGTGGGAGGGAGTTCAACTTCATATGCATTCGGTCCATATTTGTGCACCACCTTGAGAGGTCCAATATTCTTCATCAATAGCCTAGTAGATTGCCCTTTTGGAAGTCTCTCCTTCCTTAGGTATGATAATACTAAGTCTCCAACTTTAAATTGCACATTCCTTCTTGTTTTATCAACATTCACCTTATACTGCTCTGACTTTTGTTGTAAGGTCTGCCTTACCTTATCATGCACTTCTTTGATACCTTTTACAAAATTCTCACCTTGTGCACTCTTAGGTGCCATAGAACTGAGATCTTTGAGCTCTAATATGCCCCTAGGATGAAATCCATACACTATCTCAAAGGGAATTTTACCTGTGCTTCGGTTCACTGAGCCATTGTTTGCATATTCTGCCTGACTGAGTACCAAATCCCAAGCTTGCCCATGTTGTTTTGTAAGACATCTTAGCAAATTACCCAATGATCTATTGACTACCTCTGGCTGACCATTTGATTGAGGATGATAGGCAGATAAAAGGATAATTTAGTGCCCAACTTTCTCCAAAATTTTCTCCAAAATTGGCTTAAAAACTTCACATCTCTATCACTAACAATGTTGATTGGAAGATCACAAATTCTAACTATTTCTTTGAAGAAGAGGCCTACAATATAGGTGGCATCATTGGTGTTCTTGCAAGGTATAAAATGTGCCATTTTGCTGAACCTATCTACCACCACATAGACACTATCAAATCCCCTTGGAGTTCTTGGCAAGCCTAACAGAAAATCCATACTCAAACATTCCCAAGGCCACTGAGGTATGACCAAAGGTTGGTATAGACCTACATTACTTGATAAACCCTTTTCTCTTTGATAGATTGCACATTTTTCTACAAACCTTCTCACTTCTGATTGCAACTTGGGCCAATAGTAAAACCTACCAACCTGCTCCAAAGTCTTATCTATGCTAAAATGACCTCCTAGACCTCATTGATGCTTTTCTTGGATAATATTTTGTCTCATAGAAGAACATTGGGGTATGCAAAGAAGATGTCCTTTGAACAACAAACCCTCTTGTATCATATATTCTGAATAAGAGACATGTGAGGTCTTATAAAAATGAAAACAAACAGTATATATCTCTACAAAATCTTTATCATCCTTGTAGAGGTTTTTTAATGCATTCAATCCTACACTTTGCAATTGTATCTCCTGCATAGTCATGACTCTCCTACTTAGTGCATTAGCTATCTTATTTGTTGTGCCCTTTTTGTGCTTAATAGTGAAGGTATAGGATTGTAGGTATTCAACCCACTTTAGGTGTCTCCGGTTCAACTTCTCTTGCCCATTGAGGAAACTAAGGGCATGGTTGTCACTGAAAACTACAAACTCTTTGGGCAGCAAGTAATGATGCCACTTCTTCAATTCTTGCACCATGGCATACAAATCCAAGTCATGTGTGGAGTATCTTTTCTTAGCTTTATTTAAATTCTCTAAGAAGAAGGCTATAGGATGACCTTCTTGGCTTAAAACTGCCCCTATTGCCCTTTGGCTAGCATCACATTCTACTGTAAACATTTGATTGAAATCAGGCAATCTAAGGGTTGGCAGCTCTGCTATCTTAGCTTTCAACATTTCAAACCCCTTGTTGGCTTCCTCTGTCCACTTAAAGTGACATTTAATCCCTCCTTTAATGGTGTTGAGTATAGGAGCACAAACATGGCTAAAGTTTCTCACAAACTTCCTCTAGAAAGATGCCATTCCATGAAAACTCCTAACATCACTTATGCCCCTAGGTATAGGCCAATTAAGTATTGCTTCTACCTTACTTGGATCCATCTTTAAACAACCTTGTGAAATAAAAAAACCAAGGTAAACTAACTCTGTTTTTAAAAAATCACATTTTTCAAGGTTGATTTTGAGTTGAGCCTCCTTCAACTTCTTCAAGACTATCTCCACATGCTTAAGGTGTTCCTCCTTGGACCTGTTGAAGATCAAAGTTTCATCAAGATACACTATAACAAATTTACCAATAAACTCAACTAAGACTTCATTCATGAGGCTTTGAAAGGTACTAGGTGCATTGGTGAGGCCAAATGGCATCACCAACCACTCATATAGGCCTGCATTGGTTCTAAAGGTTGTCTTCCACTCATCACCTAGTCTAATCCTTATCTGATGATAACCAGACTTCAAGTCCACCTTTGTGAAGTACCTTGCTCTACCTAGATTGTCCAATGGGTCCTCAATCCTTGGCATGGGAAATCGGTACCTTATATTGATCTTATTGATTGCTCTTGAGTCAGCGCACATTCTCCATTTACCTCCTTTTTTAGGCACTAATACAGTAGGAACAACACATGGAATCAAACTCTTTTTGATAAACCCTTTGTCTAAGAGTTCTTGCACTTGTTTGGCAATCTCTTTATTTTGACTAGGTGTCATTTTATAGGCAGATTTGCCCCCGGTATCAAGTCTATTTGATGATTTACATCTCTCATTAGACGCAAAGAATTAGGCATATCATCTCCTATAACTTCTGCATATTTCTTTAGCAAACCTTGCACCTCTTGAGGCACTTCACTCATCGGATTTTCCTTAGCTTCATCTTTAGGCTTTATCACTGTAGCATAGCCCTGATTACCCTCTTGTTTCAATACTTTAAGAAACTCTTTACCACTCAGCAACATGACACTTGAACCTACTTGCTTTTCCTCTTTTGGATTAGGTAATGGATCCATCTGATACTTCTTGCGATTTTTGGTGATGAGATAGTTGTTCTTTTCTCCATCATGACTAGCTCTCACATCATATTGCCATGGATGACCCAAAAGCAGATGACAAGCATCCATAAGCAATATGTCACATAGTAGTTTGTCCTTGTACTCACCAATTTAAAAGTCCACCCATGCTTGTTCATCAACTAAGACATGTTGACCCCGATTGAGCCATGATACCTTAGAAGGAGTGAGATGAGGTAATCTTTTCAGTTTGAGCTTATCCACCATTTCAACTGAGACAATATTCTCTATGGAACCTAAATCCACAATCACCTTACAAATTTTCCCATGTGACTTACAAGTGGTCCTAAAAAAACTTTTCCTCTGTGGTGGCTCTTGAGCTTGGGGTATCTTGAGCATTGTTCTTCTCATCATCAAGTTTTCTCCATCTGTCACTGGCCCTACCTTACTGATTGGAGAGGTCTCACTTTGAGTGTCCTCCTCTTGCACCAATTGAGTATAGGAGTTGAGAAATACAACCTCACAGTAGCCTGAAGATCTTCTGCAAGTCGAATAACCTGTTACAAGGAGAAGCAATGAAGCAAAATATGAAGAACAAGAAAAACACAGGAAAAACTATTCTCCAAACAAGAGAGCTCCAATTCACCAGAAAAAAAGTATTGTGAAAAGATAATACAATGAAAAGAAAAATAATCTCTAATAGGTCAAGAAACCCTAAAAAGGGAAAACCCTAGGTTTGCACATAATAATTAATTAAAATAATTAATTATATGCACCTAATGTTAGCTTAAGTGTAAAAAGATAATTGGAAACTTAAAGAATTAAACAAATAATGTTTAATTAATCAATTAAAGACCCAATTACTCTAACACCCCCCCTTAAGCTAGACTTAGGGAGAAGCTAAAACCTAGAACAACTACTGAAAGCATGAAAGATGGGTCCCGGCAACAAGGCCTGATCAGGTACCCAAATACAATGAAATCTCTATGAAACGGAGACAAAGGAGAAAACCCAGTGGGAAAAAACTCCTCTCCAAAAAGAGATAAAAGAACATGCTGAAAGAAGAAGAAGGAAGGAAGGCCTCATAAAGACCCCCCAAGGACAACTTCCTTCACCCCAAGCATAGAGCGCAATTGAAGATAGCACGGCGATGCAAAAGGTTTCGTGAAGATGTCTGCAATCTGCTCAGAAGTGGGAATGTACTCCAGAATGAGAACACCATCCTGAATCAACTGACGGATGAAATGCATGTGAAGCTCAATGTGCTTCGTCCGCTGATTCTCTACCGGGTTGCAGGATATATGAATAGCACTCTGATTGTCACACCAAAGAACAGTGGGACTATCAGGAGGAAAACCAAACTCAGTCATCAACTATCGAAGCCATAGGATCTCCTGACCAGCGAGCACAGCAGAGCGATACTCAGCCTCTATAGATGATAATGCATGAGCAGTCTGCTTTTTGCAAGACCATGTGATAGGACCAGAGCCAAGATAGAAAACAAAGCCGGAAGTAGACTTCCGATCAGTGACATCACCAGCCCAATCTGAGTCAGTGTAGCCAACAATGTGTGGTTCCCCTGATGTATAATGAATGCCATGAGAACTAGTGCCCTGAATGTACCTCAAAATACGTTTGGCAGCTTGCCAATGACTCTCATGAGGATCATGGGAGAAGCGAGAGACAAGACCAACCGCAAAGGAAATATCAGGACGGGTGTGAGTCAGGTACAACAAATTGCCTACCAACTGCCTGTAAAGTGTAGAATCAACTGAAGGAGTGGGACAAGCTGTGGTCAAAACAACCCCTGACTGAAATGGTGTGGGAGTAGGCTTGCAATCAAGCATGCCGAAGCATTGAAGCATGTCAAGAGCATACTTCTGTTGGTAGAGAGAGATCCCATCAGAAGACTGAATCACCTGAAGACCAAGGAAATAGTGCAAGGGACCGAGATCTGTCATCTCAAACTGATCCATCAAGGCACGCTGAATATGCTGAATCATTGAGGATGAGCTACCCGTGATGAGAAGAACATCAACATATAGCACAAGAATCAAAATGTCACCCTCAAGAAGCTGAATGTAGACGGTGTGATTAGAATGACTGCGGGAGAACCCAATGGAGAGCAAGAAAGAGTCCATCTTCTCATACCAAGCCCTAGGGGCCTGTTTGAGACCATACAATGAACGCCGAAGTTTACAAACCAAAGAACTATCCTGCACAAATCCTTGAGGTTGTTCCATGTAGATTTCCTCCTGTAGATCCCCATGCAAGAAGGCACTCTTCACATCCATCTGAAAAACAGGCCAACGCTGAGAAGCTGCAAGAGAAAGTACAAAGTGAATGGAATTCATCTTGGCGACAGGGGCAAATGTCTCGGAGTAATCAATACCCTCAACCTGTGAAAAACCCTTCACAACAAGACGTGCCTTGTACTTATCAATGGAACCATCAGCAGCATATTTAGTGTGATACAACTAGCGACACCTAACCATCTTTCTGCCCTTAGGAAGAGGATAGAGATCCCATGTATGATTCCTCATCAAAGAAGAATACTCCTCCTCCATAGCACAATCCCACTCAGGGTGACCTGTCGCCTCTGAAAACTTCTGAGGATCATTTAAAATAGCATGACTCAAAAGACTAGAACCCACTGTGTGAGAACGAGTGCGATGAGTATGTGAAGGGTCACCAGCCAGAGGACCTGCCGCTGCAACAGTAAGGCGAGCCCACTTGGGCATCTAAGGTGGAGCAGGTGGAGGTGGGGATGGTGGAGGTGGGGATGGTGGATCATCAGCACCATCATCAGAATCATCCTCAAAAAGATCCTGAAGTGGTGCAGTGGCCAGAGTAAGCAGAGGAGTAGATAATGGAGTCGGGGTATCCACTGTGGGAAGATGCTCATCAAACTGAACATCCCGTCGAAACAGGACCTCTCTGGAATCAGGATCAAACAACCTGTACGCCTTAACATCCTCACAGTAGCCAACAAAAATGAGTGGTCCGCTCTTCCGCTCCATGGCTTTCCTCTGAGCATCAGGAATAAAGGCCCATGCCTCACTACCAAATACTCGAAAAAAGGAAACATCAAGCTTGTCATGAGACTAAGCCTCCTCAGGAGTCATATGTCGAATAGCCTTGTGAGGCATCCAATTCTGAATATAGTTGGCACAATTGATTGCCTCAGCCCAAAAAGATGAATCCATGGACCTGGACTGAATCATACAATTCGCCATCTCCCGTAAAGTTCTGTTCTTGCGTTCAGTGACACCATTCTCCTGAGGGGTGTAGGGAACAGTAAACTGATGCTGCAAACCATGCTCAGTGCAAAAATCTCTGAAAGCCTGATTCACATACTCCCCCCCATTATCTGTACATATCCGCCGAATAGAACAGCCAAACTGCTTCTCGACAAATGTCTTGAAGATTCGAAATGAATCAAAGACATCAGACTTGTACTTAAGAAAGTACACCCATGTGCGTCTGGATAAGTCATCAATAAACATGAGTACATACTTGGCCCCTAAAAAAGAAGGAGTGGGAAATGACATGAGATCACTGTGAATCAACTCCAAGGGTGCCAAAGCACGAGAGGCTCTCCCTTTCAGAAAGGGATCTCTGTGATGCTTGCCAAGAACACAACCATGGCAAACACCATTAGTGCAGGAAATCTGTGGGAGCCCAAGAACAAGTGCCTGTGTACTCATCCGCTGAAGATATCTGTAATTGACATGGCCCAATCGCTCATGTCAAAGCTTACTCACTGAATCTGCATGTGCTATGAGAGATGAACCTGTACCCGAAGAGGGCTCAAATTCGTCAAATCTGTAGAGACGAGATGCAGAATCCACACTACCAGAAGCCACAACCAAATCAGGGTCATGGAGGTCCCGAATAACCACATCATGTGGTGAGAACTCAGTTGTCTTACTAGAGCCAGAGTGGCAAATCTGATAAATGGACAGGAGGTTCGTTGAGATGTCAGGGACAACCAGAACATCCTGTAGAGTACCCCCATCCAAAGAGACAAAACCTGAACCCAAGATGGAAAGCTGAACTGA